>NC_063165.1:63727423-63880050 GCF_023159225.1 Perognathus longimembris pacificus
AGGCTCTTGTGATCCTCTGCTGTGACTTGCCTAAACTTGTGCTAATTATTCCCTATGAGGGAGGACCATAGAGTCCATGTTTCTTTGGGTCTGGCTCACTTCACTTAGTATAATTTTTCCAAGTCCTTCCATTTCCATACAAATGGGGCAATGTCATTCTTTCTGATAGAGGCATAAATTCCATTATGAATATGTACCACATTTTCCTGATCCATTCATCTACTGAGGGGCATCTGGATTGCTTCCATATTTTAGCTATGACAAATTGTGCTGCGATGAACATTGTTGTGCTGGTGGCTTTAGTGTGTTCTTTTTTGTGGTCTTATTGGTAGATGCCCAAAAGTGGGGCTGCTGGGTCATAGGGGAGCTCTATGTTTAGCCTTCTGAGGAATCTAACATACCGCTTTCCAGAGTGGCTGAATCAGTTTACATTCCCACCAACAGAAGTAGGTTCCCTTTTGGCCACATCCCCTCCAACATTTGTTATAGTTTTCCTGATAATGGCCATTCTTACTGGGGTGAAGTGGAATCTCAATGTTGTTTGATTTGCATTTCTTTTATGGCCAGCAATGTAGAGCACTTTTTCATATGTCTCTTGGTCATTCTCATTTCCTCATCAGAGAAGTCTCTTTTGAAGTCTTTAGCCCACTTGTTGAGGGGGCTGTTGGTTCTTTGAGGATTTGTTTTGGAGGAATTTAATTCTTTTAGTTCTACATATATTTTAGGTATGAGGCCTTTGTCTGTAGATCTTCTCCAATCTGTGGGCTTTCTATTTATCTTGCAAGCTTTGTTTTTTTGTCGCGCAGAAGCTCTGTGGTTTGATGAAGTTCCATTTGTTCAACCTTCCTTTGATTTCTTGCATTTCTGAGCCTTTATTAAGGAAGTTTTGTCCTGTGCCAAGGAGGCCAAGTGTTTTTTTCCTATTCCTTCTTGTAGTGTTTTCAGGGTATCTGAAAAGCCATTGATTTTTGAGGATTTATTTTATATCCTGCTACTTTGCTAAAGTTTTTGATCAGCTCAAGTAACTTGGGAGTAGAGTCTATGGGGGTTCTTTAGATACAGGATTATGTCATCTGCAAAAAGAGAGTGTTTAACTTCATCTTTTCCTATTTGGATCTCCTTTATGTCTACATCCTGCCTTATTGCTTGGCTAGGATTCTAGTACTATGTTGAAGAGGAGATAAGAGAGCAGATAACCTTGTCTTGCTCCTGATTTCAAAGGAAATGGCTTTCACGTTTCACTATTAACTATAATGCTCACTGTGGGTTTGTCATAGATAGCCTTTATTATACTCAGGAATGTTCCCTGTAATCCTAGTTTCTCCAAAGCTTTTATCATAAATGGGTGCTAGATTTTATCAAATGCTTTTTCCACATCTAGAGAAATTAATATGATTCTTGGCCTTGCTCCTGTTGATGTGGTGGATTACATTAATTGACTTGCATATATGGAACCAGCTTTGCATCCCTGGAATAAATCCAGTTTGATCATAGTGTAATGATTTTTTTAATGACTTGTTGAAGTCATTGGCCAGAATTTTGTTGAGAATTTTTGCATCGATGTTTATAAAGGAAATAGGTCTATAATTCTCTTTCTTTGATAAGTCCCTGTCTGGTTCTGGGATAAGGGTTATACTGGCATCATAAAATGTGTTCGGTAGTGAACTTTCACTTTCTACTTCATTGAAGAGTTTGAGAAATATTAGTGTGAGTTCTGTTTTGATGGCCTTGTAGAATTCTGCTGTGAATCCATCTGGACCTGGGCTTTTCTTGGATGGGAGAGCTCTTACTGCGGTTATCTATTTCATTGCTGGATATGGGTCTGTTTAGTAGGTTTAAATCTTCATGGTTAAGTTTGGGTATATCAATTTTTGCTGGGAATTCATCCATTTTCTTCCAGATTCTCAAATTCATTAGTATATATGTTTGCAAAATATTCCCTTATTATATTCTGAACATTGGTTGTTTCTGTGTTTGATGTTTCCAGTTTTGTCTCTGATTTTTGTTTATTTGGGTGCGCTGTCTTTGGGTTTTGGTTAGATTTGCCAGTGGTCTGTCTATCTTCTTAATTTTTTTCAAAGACTCAACTCTTTGTTTTGTTGATTCTTTCTATGGTGTTCTGTTTTTTTTTTTTTAACTCTAAGTCATTTAATTCTGGTTTAATTTTAATTATTTGCATCCATCTATTGGCTTGGGGTTTGGTTTGTTGTTCTATTTCCAGGAGCTTAAGGTCCTTCCATAAGTTGTTGAATTGCTATTTCTCCAGTTTGTTGATGTAGGCACTCAGAGATCTAATTTTTCCTCTGAGTACTGCCTTTGCTGTGTCCCAGAGGAACCGTCTACCCAACTCTTAAGGAACAGGTCCTACAGGTCTCTCCAGTACTTCCTTCAGCTCTTGGAATACTTTTACATTCTTTTTTTTTGCCTTTTCTTTTTAATGTGGATCTCTTTATTAGGCATCTTTGCCAATCTTCTACTGTTCAACTTGAATGTGAGTTCTTCTATGAAAGCTTTCTTTGACTTGCTTAAGTCTAGGTCAGTTTTCCTGTAAGGGGTTTCCAAAGCATTCAATGTGGTCTGTATCCCAACCCTCATTCTGCATTTTCATTGCTTGTCCAACTCCTCAGATAAATGAGGATAGTGTTAGTGTAGTGTTATATCTCCAGTGATTAGTGTGTGTCTGGTGCCCAAGATGTATTTTTCTTTCTTTCTTTTCTTTTCTTTTTTTGTTGCCAGAACTGAGGTTTGAACTTAGTGCCTGAGCACTGTCCCTGGCTTCTTTTTGCTCAAGGCTAGCACTCTACCACTTGAGCTACAGTGCCCCTTCCAGCTTTTTCTGTATATGTAGTGCTGAGGAATTAGACCCAGGTCTTCATGCATGCTGGGCAACACTCAACAACTAGGCCACATTCCCAACCCTCAAGATGTATTTTTTATAGTTCATGACAGGCCAAAGTGAGTGCTTGCCTTTGGAAAGATTAAATAGTAATATTCATGCTTAAAAAAAAATAAGGAATTTCTCCCAACTTCACCTCTTCCTTCTACTTCTTTCTTTTGTACTCTGCCCAGCAAATGCTGGTGTGATATGATAGAAAAAGGTCCAGCCTTAGAATTTTAGCAATGATTAACATTTGTTGAGCCCTTAGTGTATGCTAGGATGTTTCCTGAGCATATCACATCATTAACTCATTCAGTCCTCACACTAGGGAGCTCACAAATGTACTTTCATTAGACAGATGATGAAATATATATAGGGCCAGAGATTCACACCTCAACTCAAATCTCTGCTCTGACACTCAACAGCTCCATGAAGCAGGTAAACAACTTCTTTCCTTTAATGAGCACTTTCAGATCTTGGACTTCGAAAGTTTTAGTTTTTTTTTCCTTTTTACATGCCATACATGTACATACACACTGGCCTTTTGGAGGTCAATTTTGGAGGTTGTTCCTTCACTGTGGCAATTTTTTTTTTTTTTTTTGGCCAGTTCTGGGCCTTGGACTCAGGGCCTGAGCACTGTCCCTGGCTTCCTTTTTGCTCAAGGCTAGCACTCTGCCACTTGAGCCACAGCGCCACTTCTGGCCATTTTCTGTATATGTGGTGCTGGGGAATCGAACCCAGGGCCTCATGTATACAAGGCAAGCTCTCTCGCCACTAGGCCATATCCCCAGCCATCACTGTGGCAATTTTACCTGGATAATAGCATGGGGTGCTCCTTTTGCCTTTTCAGTACTGAGACAATGTTTTGTGGGGCACTGGGGTTTGAGCTTGGGGTCTAGGACTTTCTTTGCTCAAGGATGTCACGTTGCCACTTGAGCCACACCTCCAGTTCTGCCTTTTTGCAGGATAAATGGAGATAAAAATGTCAAGGATTTGTCTACCCAGGATGCCTTTGAACTGTGATCTTCACATCTCAGCTTCCCGAGTAGCTAAGATTACTGATTGAGCCATCAGCACCCAGTTAACAATTCTTTATGACCTAAATATTCTGTATGCTAAATTATTTTTGCTAAACTAACTTATCTGGTTTCTATCTCTTAATTAAACCCTGACAATCTAACTAAGTTCAACAATAACCTAACAATTACCTTATATCTATTTATAGCTTCTTGTATATCTATTTATAGTTGCTGGTCTACTTTAAAATTATTTATTATTATATTATATATATATTTTTTTTTTTGGCCAGTCCTGGGCCTTGAACTCAGGGCCTGAGCACTGTCCCTGGCTTCTTCCCGCTCAAGGCTAGCACTCTGCCACTTGAGCCACAGCGCCGCTTCTGGCCGTTTTCTGTATATGTGGTGCTGGGGAATCGAACCTAGGGCCTCGTGTATCCGAGGCAGGCACTCTTGCCACTAGGCTATATCCCCAGCCCTATTATTATATTTTTAAAGGCAAGAAGTGGAGGGATAAAAAGGTTATGCCACTTGTTCAAGTTTATATAGCTCATAGGTTGCAGAGCTTAGATTAGAACCCATACAAACTAATTCTAAGGTCTTTGACCTTAAACATTAGGCCACTGGTTCTCAAATTTTAGTGAACCATCATTAAGATGGTTAAAACTTGAGAGTCTGAACTCATTTTCAGAGTTTCTGACTGTGTGGTTGAGGTTTAGTCTAAGAATTTGAATTTTGAAAAAAATTTAGGTGATGCTCATCATTGTGCTCTGCTACTTGTCCTTCATAATTGGAAAAACTGTTTCAATGGGCTACAGATGTCAGAGCTTGGTCGTGGAGATGTGGCTTAAGTGGTAGAGAACCAATTCAGAGCAAAAAGGCAAAGGAAGAACATGAGGCCCTGAGTTCAAGCCCTAGTATGGACACATAAAAAAGTATTGCAGATGTCAGAGCTTAATGTAATTAGGACAAAGATGGAAACAACTAAGTAGGCTTGAAGTTGTAACATGATTATCCTCCATGGACTATCCATTGAACTTGATGTGCCATTTGTCTTATATTATAAAGGAGAGAACTGAGACATAGAAGTTAAATAACTTGTTCAAAGTCACACTAGTAAGTGATAATGACAGGCAGTCTGACCACAAGTGCTTTTCTCAGTCATTACACTATACTACCTGTCATAGGAGCCTATACATTAGAAAGTGTTTCTGGGAAAAACATAAAACTCAATTAGGATTGTACTGGGAAAGGTTTCTGCTTCCCTTTGCAGACCTCCTGCAGAATCCATCTGTGTGTTGTTCACTGGGACCTCCACGGCACCCAGGCACCCTCCAAGGCACCTTCTCTAAAGGGTATTTGCACCTATAAGGGCTTACTTGTTGAGTGATTGGTTTTCAAGAAAAGAATCTAAAATTCCTTTTAAAGAACAGTACAACTGGGACAAGTGGCTCACACTTGAAATCTTAGCTATTCAGAACGCCAGATCTGAGGATTGAGGTTCTGAAGCTACCTCTATGCAGAAAAGCCTGTGAAACTCATATCCAATAAACCAGCAAAAACTGGAAGTGTAGGTGTGGCTCAAGTGGCAGATTGCCAGCCTTGAGTGACAAAACTCAGGAACAGTGCCCATACCTTGAATTCAGGCCCTCGTACTGGCACAAATCCAACCAAACAGAAAAAATTGTGTAAAAGCCTTGAAATCAGATTGATGATGTAATTAGGGCAAAGATGGGAATCTGATGATTTTGCTGAAAAGCCTCCACATAATTTAGGACTTTTCTTTTTCCTCTTGTAGCACTTTGCACATTCCATATTCTGCTTAGCCTTTACTGTCCACATGTTGGTCTTACAAGGCTGGAAGCTCTATGGGGCAAGACTATCTGGCAATATTTATTCACTTGTATGTTCCCTAGTACCTTGAACTGTGGTTGGCACACAGTTGACATTTGATAGATATTGATTAAACTTAAATTCCGGATAAAGACCAGTTTGCAAATTCTCTTTGTCAGTATCTTCTTGGACATGGCAATGACTCAGAACTGAACTTACTACAGAAGCGACCTGATAACTAGAGTGGTCTTTGTCCAAGTTAGGCATAGAAAAGACTTCTTTGTTAAAAGAGGTTATTTTGAGCAACTTAGAAATGATTTACATGTCAATCAGACAGTAGCTAAAATGGTTCTCATTATGTCCAGAGGGAATTCATATTTTTGTTCTTTGCGTAGGATTTGAAACCTGCATTATTTAATAGTAGCTGCTATTATTTAGTACTACTCTACATCAGTTACAGTGCTAAGGACTTACCATAATGGTCTTTTATTTAGTAGTCGCACAATGTTATGAAGTGGGAGTTAGATTCTAAGTGATTCTCTGAGCCACCATGCTATGCTACTTGTGACAAAAGCCTATAATTAAGACATCTACAGTGCTTTTTTGTGTGTGTGTGTGTGTGTGTGTGTGCTGTTACAGGGGCTTGACCTCAGGGCCTGTACTCTCACATAGCTTTATCACTCAAGGCTGATGCTCTACCACTTGAGACACATCTCTGTCTCTGGCTTTATGCTGGTTAATTGGAGATGAGAGCCTCTCAGATTTGTCTGCTAGGACTGGCTTTGAGCTATGATCTTTAGATCTTAGCCTCTTGACATCCCGAGTAACTAAGATTATAGATGTGAGCCACTGGTGCCTGGCCTAAGGTACATTTTATAGATCAAGAAAGTGAATGTCCAAAAAAATGAGCGAATTCCCCAAGGCACATTGTAGTAAATGCAGTAACTGGGATTTAAACTTAGATTGAACTCCAATGGTCTTTGTTTTTCTGTTTCCTCAGGCTGGGTCCCTAGACTCCTACAATAGTGACATAGATCTTCTCTTTATCCATGATAGAATTTTCTCCCCAGGTGCAAGCACTGAAAATTCCAATTCTTTGTTTGAGAACCTGATGGCTAAACTTTTAGTCCCAGTTTGACTGGATAATACACCTTCATCTTCTCACACATGGTACTGAAGGAGCAAGGGGTGCTCACTCAGAAGCAAGATGGGAGTTTACTTATCTCCCTCAACTTCTCTAAGTCAAATTTGTAACAGGAAGAATGAAGACTATTTGTGGATATGCAATGTTGCTTATTTGGAGCATCTGTGTGTGTGTGTGTGTGTGTGTGTGTGTGTGTGTGTGTGTGCATGTGCGCTGGTACTTGGACATGAACTCAGGGCCTCATACTCTTGCTTGGCATTTTTGCTCACAGCTGGTGCTCTTCTACCTGAGCTGTGCTTCTACTTCCTAGGGCATCTTTCAATAATATTTCTTCTTTTTATTTATGCACATCCACAGTACCAAGGAACAGTGTAATTAATACAAACTGGAGCTTGTCTAAAAGTCCTTAAAGGGGCTGGGGATATGGCCTAGTGGCAATAGCGCTTGCCTCGTATACTTGAAGCCCTGGGTTCGATTCCCCAGCACCACATATATAGAAAATGGCCAGAAGTGGCGCTATGGCTCAAGAGGCAGAGTGCTATTGGGCAAAAAGAAGCCAGGGACAGTGCTCAGGCCCTGAGTCCAAGACCCAGGACTGGCAAAAAAACAAAAATCAAAAACAAAAAAAAATAAAAGTCCTTAAGCTACTAAAGTATTGAATTAAAAAAATTTTAAAAGACTTTCAATGTGTTAATAAAGATTTGAGCTAATGAGTACTAGTTGTTGTATCATGTATTAAGATATTAAGACTAAAAGAACTTGAGTTAATTCAGGGATCTCTGGATCAAGTCATTGCCATCACTTGAAATGGAAAAATATTTTTATTTACCTGTTTTTTCCCACCTCTCTTCCAAAGGTATATTGGAACTCTGTAACTTGAAAATTCTTACATACTTGATCACATTTCCTTAGGTGGACAAGGCGTCTCCAGAGTGAAAAGGCCACCTGGCTGTTTCAGGAGGATATAGATTGGAAGTCCCCCATCTCCTAAGTCCCCAGCCCTTTCTGTGCCTTAGTCTTATCCTTAATACATCTGGTTCATAGCATTAATTCTCATATTCCACCCAGATGTGACCATCTCTGGGGGATTTATTTCTTTTTGTTTATTAATTGAACATAAATTTTATTACAAGGTGTTGTGCAAAGAGGGTGCAGTTACATAGTAGGGCAGTGTGTACATTTCTTGTGATATCTTATGACCTGTTTTTCTATCCCTTGTCTAGGTCAGGTTGACATATATGCAATATACAATGTATCAAGAACATATACAGTATTCACAGACTTGGTCTCTACTGTCTCTCCGTCTCCCTTTGTTAACAGCCATATATCAGGGAGATCATGCCCCTTTGTTTTCTGTGTTCTAGGCTTGTCTCACTCAACATTATTTGTTCGAGTTCTGACCATTTCCCTGCGAATAACAGTATTTCACCATTCCTAATCGCTATGTAGTATTCCATTGTGTATAAGTACCATATTTTTTGGATCCATTCGTCTGTGGAGGGGCATCTAGGTTGTTTCCATATTTTAGCTATTGTGAATTGTGCCACGATAAACATGGAAGTACAAATGCCTTTTTGATATCTTGGATTTTGCTGTTTAGGATAGATGCCTAGGAGTGGTATGGCTGGGTCATAGGGTAGGTCTATATTGAGCTTTTTGAGAAACCTCCATACTGTTCTCCAAAGTGGTTGTACTAATTTTCACTCCCACCAACAATGGAGAAGGGTTCCTCTTTCCCCACAGCCCCTCCAGCATTTGTTGTTTCCTGAGTTCAGAGTATAGGCCATTCTAACTGGGGTGAGGTGGTATCTCAGGGTTGTTTTTATTTGCATTTCCTTTACTAGCAGGGATGTTGAGCATTTCCTCATATGTTTCTTTGCCATTTTTTATATCTTCTCTTGTGAAGTCTCTCTTTAGCTCTTTTGCCCATTTCCTAATAGGTTTATTGGGCTTGGAGGGGCTTAGTTTTTTGAGTTCTCTGTAGATGACAGATATCAGGCCTTTGTCTGTTGCTGTGCTGGTAAATATCCTTTCCCATATCGTTGGCTGTCTTTCTATTTTGGTGGCTATGTCCTTAGCTGTGCAGAAACTTTTTAATTTGTAGTAGACCCATTTGTCGAGTCTTTCCCCTATTTGTTGTGCCCCTGGGACTCTATTCAGGAAGTTCCTTCCTGTGCCTATAAGTTCTAGTGTCTTTCCTACTCTGTCCTTCAGTAGTTTCAAGGATTCAGGTCTGATGTTGAGGTCCTTGATCCATTTTGAGTTGATCTTGGTGCATGGTGATAGGCTTGGGTCTACTTTGAGTTTTCTGCATATGGCTGCCCAGTTCTCCCAGCACCAGTAGTTGAAGAGGCTATGTTTATTCCATTGTATGTCTTTAGCTCCTTTGTCGAATATCAGTTGGCTGTAAGAGTGCGGTTTTATTTCTGGGTCTTCAGTTCTAATCCATTGGTCTTCCGATCTGTTTTTATACCAATACCATGCTGTTTTTGTTATGATGGCCTTGTAGTAGAGCTTGAAGTCAGGTATTGTGATACCTCCTGCACTGCTTTTTTTTTGCCTAGAATTGCTTTGGCTATTCTAGGTTTTTTGCTGTTCCATATGAATTTATGGATTGGTTTCTCTATTTCAGTGAAGAATGTGGCTGGGATTTTGATAGGGATTGCATTGAATTTGTATAACAATTTGGGCAATATGGCCATTTTCACTATATTGATTCTGCCTACCCATGAGCATGGGAGGTCTTTCCATCTCCTTGTGTCTTCTTTGATTTCCCTTATTAGATTTTTGTAGTTTTCATTGAATAGGTCCGTCACGTCCTTGGTTAAGTTGATCCCTAGGTACTTTATTCTTTTTTTGGCTACTGTAAATGGAATTGTTTCCATAATTTCCTTTTCTGTTTGTCTATTGCTGGTGTACAGAAAAGCTGCTGACTTTTGTGGGTTGATTTTGTATCCTGCTACTTTGCCAAATTGGTTTATTAGGTGTAGGAGTTTGGGTACTGAATTTTTTGGGTCCTTCAGATATAAGATCATGTCGTCTGCGAATAGGGATAACTTGATTTCTTCCTTGCCGATGTGGATCCCTTTGATGTCCTCCTCTTGCCTTATTGCTATGGCTAGGGATTCCAGCACTATGTTGAACAGAAGTGGGGAGAGTGGGCATCCTTGTCTTGTTCCTGAGTTTAGGGGGAATGATTTAAGTTTCTCTCCATTTAATATGATATTAGCAGTTGGTCTGTTGTATATGGCTTTTATTGTTTTGAGGAATGTTCCATCTATTCCTGTTCTCTCCAAAGCTTTTAATAGGTATGGATGTTGTATTTTGTCAAAGGCTTTTTGGGCATCGACTGAGATAACAATGTGATTCTTGATTTTAGTTCTGTTTATGTGGTGAATTACGTTGATTGATTTACGGATGTTGAACCATCCTTGTGACTGAGGGATGAAGCCTACTTGGTCATGATGTATGATATTCTTGATCAGTTTCTGGATCCTATTAGCTAATATTTTATTGAGGAGCTTTGCATCTGTGTTCATTAGTGATATTGGTCTGTAGTTCTCTTTTTTTGTTGGATCTTTGCCTGGTTTGGGAATGAGTATGATATTAGCTTCGTAGAATGAGTTTGGGATTTCTCCCTCCGTTTCTATTTCGCGGAAGAGTTTGAGGAGTATTGGAATTAGCTCCTCACTAAAGGTTTTGTAGAATTCGTTGGTGAATCCATCTGGGCCTGGGCTTTTCTTAGTAGGGAGGTTCTTGATTACCTCCTGTATCTCACCATAAGTTATTGGTTTATTTAGTTGATTTATTTCTTCTTGGTTCAGTTTGGGCATTTTGTACTTCTCTAAGAATTGATCCATTTCTGTAAAATTATTGTTTTTTGCTGAGTAGAGGTTTTGGAAATAGCTCCTTATGATTGTTTGAATATCGTGTGTACTTGTAATTTTCTCTGTGGAGTCCCTGATTTTATGAATATGAGTCTCTTCTCTTCTTTTTTTGTAAGTCTTGCAAGGGGCCTGTCAATTTTGTTTATTTTCTCAAAGAACCAGCTTTTAGTCTTATTTATTTGTTGAATGGTCTTTCTATTTTCAATCTGATTTATCTCTTCTTTAATCTTTGTGATCTCTCCCCTCCTAGTCATTTTAGATTCTGTCATTTCTTGTTTCTTCAGTTGTTTTAGTTTCATCGTGAGGGTATTCACCTGCTCTGCTTCCATTCTTTTAATGTGGGTGCTGAGTGCAATGATCTTGCTCCTCAGTGCTGCCTTAGCTGTGTCCCATAGGTTTCTTTGTGATGTGTTTTCTTTGTCATTGTGGCTTATGAATTCGTTGATTTCATCTTTAATTTGATCTGTGGCCCAAGTGTTGGATAGCAGTGTGGGGTTTAGCCTCCAAGAGTGTGTATAGGCTCTGTGGTATCCTTTGTTGTTGAGGGTTACCTTTAATCCACTGTGATCAGATATAATACATGGGATGATGTCAATACTTTTGTATTTGCTGAGGTTCTTTGTGTGGGCTATGACGTGGTCTATTTTGGAATATGATCCATGGGCCGCTGAAAAGAAGGTGTATTGGGTCTCTGTAGGGTGAAAGGTTCTATATAGGTCTGTTAGATCCATTTGGGAAATGGTGTTATTTAGGTCCTCAGCTCCCTTACTAATCCTCTGGGTGTTGGATCTGTCTCTTGGAGAGAGAGGAGTATTAAAGTCACCCACTATGATTGTGTTTGCGTCTATCTTGCTCTGTAATTCTTTAAGAATTTGCTTGACATATGTCGGGCCTCTTTTGTTTGGTGAGTATACATTTATCACCGTGATTTCTTGATTCTGGATTTTTCCTTGTATTAATATGTAGTGTCCTTCTTTGTCTTTTTGAGTGGACTTTAAAGAGAAGTCCAGCTTGTCTGAGATCAGAATGGCTACACCTGCCGTTTTGGTGGATGCATTTACTTGGTAGATCTTTCTCCATCCTTTCACTCGAAGCCTGTTTTTGTCCCTTGCTGTAAGGTGGGTCTCTTGTAGACAGCAGATGTCAACTTTTTGTTTGCGAATCCATTCTGCCAGTCTGCTCCTCTTTATCGGGGAGTTTAAACCATTTATATTTAAAGAGATCAAGGATAAGGGTGTTTTTTCTCCTTCCATTTTCTTGGTGGGCTGTTTCTTCTTCTTTTTTTTTTTTTTCTTGTCTTTAGTGAGCTTGTGTTTCTGCTGGACTTTGGCTATTGAAGTTTTTTTCTGATTCTGTCTGTGTGTCTTTTACGATCTCTGTTGGGTGGGGTTCCCCTCTTAATATTCGCTGTAGGGCTGGTTTTTTATTCATATACTCCTTTAGCTCCTCTTTGGTGTGGAAAGATCTGGTTCCCCCTTCGAATGTGAACTCCAATTTCGCTGGATATTTGATCCGAGGTTGTAAATTGTTATTCTGGAGTACTTGGATGGTGTTCTTCCACTCACTTCGAGCTTGGAAAGTTTGTGTGGATAAGTCGGATGTTATTCGAATCCTCTTCCCATTGAAAAAAGTTTCCTTCTTCGCTTTGGCTGAATTCAGAATTTGCTCTTTAATCTTGAGGTCTGTAGTCTTGAATATTATGTGCCTTGGGTTGGCTTTCCTGGGGTCTGGCCTGCCAGGTGTCCTATAGGCTTCGGTTACCTGGATGGGGTCCCCTGTGAGATTGGGGAAGTTTTCTGCAATAACTTTATTGAGAACATGATTAAGCCCTCTGCTCTGGTATTTGGCTCCTTCTTCTATTCCAATTATGCACAGATTATATCTCTTGTCTTTGTCCATTAGTTCCTGGATTAGTCTTCCCTGAAGCTTCACCTTTTCTTGGAGTGTGGTCATTTTCTGGTTGTTGTCAGCTGCCTCATCGTCCAGGCGAGAGATTCTGGATTCTATATGGTCTACTCTTTGTGTTATGGTTTCAATTGCGGAGTTTATGGATGTCAGAGAGCTATTTATGGTTGTCATATCAGCTCTGATCGTGGAGATTTCTTCCTTTAAAGAGCTGTATTTTAAATCTATTTTTTCATGTATTTCAATTCTCAGGAAGTGGAGATTTTCTTTAAAGGCAGCTTGCATTGTATCCATTTTTGCTTCCATTTCTTTAAAGCAGGCTTGCATTGTATCCAGTTTTGCTTCCATTTCTTTCTTGGCTTCCTGGGTGTCCTTCCAGATTTCCGCTCTAAATTCCTGGAATTGTTTTCTGATTTCATTTCTGACGCTTTTGATCATTCCTGTTAACATGGCCTCATTTGCTTTTTTAGTCTCCATCTCCTCTTCAGTCGTGCTGCTTTTTGGAGCTGGCGAGTTGTCTTGACCTTTGATGAACTGAGTTATGTTTCTTTGTGATTTGCGCATATGGAGATCTGGATGGCTTCTCAGGTTTGGTTTGTAGCTCTTCCCTCCCTCCTGTGTAGACGTGTCTATGGCAGCAGGTGCTGCCGCTGTGGTCCCGCCCACCAGTGCAGAGTACGCCTACCAGAGCGGGCACTGTCGCCGGGGGCCCCGCCCTCCTGTGCGCTGTGCATCCACTGCAACAGGCACTTCGGCGGGATATGCCTCCCAGAGCAAGTCCTGGGTTGTTGGGTTGTGCTTGCGCCCTCCCACAAGTCCGTTGGAGGCGGCGGTATGTGTGGGGTCCAGTGGGATCGACTGTCCGGGTGTGGCTTGGCACCTTCAGACCTCACCTCTGCTCTGAGTGGGGGACGTGATCAGGCTCAGGTGACCCTGCTGGGCTGGTATTGCCCACCAGCGCCTGTGGTTTTAGTTGTAAGAGTCTGTGAGGTCCAGGCGCCTCGGGTGCGGTTTGCACAACCGGCTGTCTCCCGGCCCCTGTTGGGAAGGGGGCGGGGCCAGTTCTGCCAGTTCAGGAACCTGTGGGGTGTTGGTGCTGCTGGGTCCTTCCCCTGCTAAACTGACTTCCCAGCGCCTGATGGGAGCTTCCCCGCCTGATTTGGGGGTTCTTTGTTCCCTCAGGGGTGGGGGAGGGGGAGGGAGGGCACTCACTTTTGCCGCTTTGTGTGTGTGTCCCGCGCAGCCGTTGGCCCTCCAGGGGTTGGCTAAGTGTCGTGGTGGCTTCCCTGGTTCCCGATTTCTGCCGTGCTGGGTTCCCTTGTCCGAACCCGGTGTGGACCTGAACTTCTCGTCGCTGCCGGTGTGTGTCTTGGTCTGCACCCTGCCTTGTGTCCGTGGGGTCTCCCACTATATGAATTCTGCACTCCTGGCAGCCTGTCTGCCAATCGCTGGGTTCCCCTTTCCCAGCCTGACCCTGTTTGAGCCAGGGTCGGCTGGTGGGGGGAGGGTGCCCCGGTGAATCTCCGACTCCATGTAGGTTTTCGGTTCTTCTTTTTTGCTCCTTTTTGTTTTCCTGTGTTTCTCCACTGCTTCTGGCTGCTGGTTTTGCTGGGTTCTTGATGGGGTGTTGGGTGTTGGAGTTCCCAGCTCACTATGCCGTTGGAGCGAGTCGGGGTGCCTCCCTATTCTATCGGCACCATCTTTCCTCTTCTCACTCCTCCATTTTAAAATTTATAAATAGTACAATATTATTCCCTGTAATGGATGAGTAAAATACTTTTGTGTATACATACCACATTTTTTTTATCCATTCATCCATTGAAGGACATCTGAGCTGATTCCAGTCCTTGGCTATGGTGAATAGTGCTACAATGAACATAGTTGTGCTGGAGGCTTTACTGTATTCTTGGATGCCTTGTTCTTTTTTTTTTCTTTTTCTTTTTTCCAGTCCTGGGGCTTGAACTCAGGGCCTGGGCACTGTCCTTGAGCTTCTTTGGCTCAAGGCTATCACTCTACCACTAGAACCACAACACTACTTTTGGTGTTTATGTGGTACTGGAATCGAACCCAGGGCTTCATGCATGCTAAGCAAGCACTCTACCACTAAGCCACATTCCCAGCCTGGAAGCCTTGTTCTTGATTTCATCTTTCAAGTCTAGATCTTTGTCTGTCTCAGTTACTTTTGTTACTGTTGTTGTTCTAGTATTGGGGCTTTACATAGCTAAACTCGTATCACGAGGATGACTGAAGTCTTTCAACATTCCTGGACAGACTTGTGTCACATACTGCTGCTCTTTATTGCAGTTCTATAGAGAATCCATTGTTCATTCTGCCAGCCAAAGAGACTTTATCTGAGGCCATTATATGGTCTCACTCCCACTGAGCTCTCCTAAATTTACAATTCTTCTCATGTTACCTATTCTACCAGTCCCTGTCGAAAGGGGGCACATAGGTTTCTGAATAGTTTTGGGCTAGTGAGTAATCATACTGCTGTGATTTTCCACTACCTGGTGACTTTCCCCTTTACGTGTCAATAAACCCATAGCTGTTAGTCCTACTTCATTTGCCTTTGTCAGGCTATTTCACTGAACTTTGTTGGGTGAATGGAAATTTCCTACACTTCACCCCTACAATTCCACTTAGGAAAAAAAGTTCTTTGCTGAAAATCTAGAAAACTCAGAAAAGTACAAACAATAAAGCAGAAGACATACAAAACTTACCACCCATTTGCAGCCCAACTTCTTTGTACTCTTGACCTGTGTACTGAATGTCCCACCTGGCCTGGTATCACATCTGGGATGCCTCATGCTTCTCAGTCAGCACAACTGTATAGAAGTCATGTCCCTTCTCACAAGCCTTCTTCCTTTCCAGTGCTTCCCAGTGACCATTGTTATTATCACTTTTGATGAAGTAAGGAGACTGGGTCTATGCTTTCCCCAGATCATTGGCCCTTGATTTCCCCAGATTGTTTCCCTAGATGGTTTGCTTTTCTATTAGGTTTAAGTGTCCTCATCTGGTTTGCTTTGTTCATGTATAACTTTTGTTGGGTTTAATTCCACACAGCTTGTGTGGATTGGGCCTATCTAGGCTTTGTGCTAGCTGCATTCAGAGCTGCTGGTCTTTGAGACATGAGTCCATCAGCAGTCTTCTGGCTCTCCAATTAAGACTCATAATTTGGCCTTTTAAGTGGTGGCTTCTCTGAGTTTCCTTACAACAATGGTACTAGGATTTGAACTCAGGGCCTTGCATTTGCTAGGCAAGTGTTCTACCATTTGAGGCATACCTCCATTCCCTCACTTTTTCTTTTATTTGTCAGGCAGAATCTTACACTTCTGCTGGGAGCTGAACTCAGACTTGTATTGTTATTGACTACAGTCACTATGTTGTACAATACATCTCTTGAACATATTCCTTCTATTACAAAAAAAATAACATTTGACCAACATCTCCCCTAGTCTTTTCCCCTATTTGATATCCCAGCCCATGGTAATTGGTAATCCTTCTTTTACTCTCTCTCTGTGTGTGTGTGTGTGTGTGTGTGTGTGTGTGTGTGTGTGTGTGTGTGTATTCAATACTGGGGCTTGAGCCCAGGGCCTCAAACTCTCTCTCTCTCTCTCTCTCTCTCTCTCTCTCTCTCTCTCTCTCTCTCTCTCTCACTCACTCTCTCTCAGCTATCACTTGAGCCCCATCTCCATTGTAGCTTTTTTCTCTGTGGTTAATTGAAAAGTCTTCTAACAGTGATCCTCAGACCTCAGCCCCCTGGTATTCTTCTATGAGGTCTGCTTTTTAAGATTTCACATATGAGTTATATCAGTTATTCAGAGTGGTTTAAAGACTCCAATAAATAGATCCTGTGATTTTTCCACACAGTCTCAAGGTTACCTGTCTTGGCTGCTCCATATATTTGATTTGAGACAGCTTTAGCTTGCTGTGGTTTGGGCCTAACTTATGGCATTTTTGCAAGCATCCTTTTCCCTGGTGTTTCAATGCCAATTTGGCTAATTTTTATTTTTCTTTAATTTACTTTACTGTGGTTTTAGAGGTGATATACATTTACATACGTTGGGTAATAAGTACTTTTCCGTTCTCCTATTATCACCTGTTCGCTCATTTTCTTCCATTCTCTCCCTCCCACCTCTACCCAAAAGTTGCATAGTTCACTTTGGTCAATGTCCAGTGTAGCCGCTGCTGCACTTTTTCATTCCTTTTCCTTCCCACAGGTGTGCACATGAATACACAGTGTATCAGGTAAGGAATACAGTCATCAGAAAGAAAAAAACAAACTAAAGAAAAAGTCCTTTCCTTCCATATCTTTGCAGTTCATTTTGATGTACATATTGTTTTATATACATATGAGGAGGCACTTGTGTATTGCACCTTTGTGTTTCTCTCCTAAGACTATCCTCTTTTGCTCTCACTGTATGTAAATATCTAGAATCCTGTGTAGCTTAGCATATCCGTGTGTGTTTTAGATCTAATTTCTGCATAACAGGGAGAACATGCACCGTTTATCTCTCTGAGCTTGGCTTACCTCACTTAACATGATATCTTCTGGTTCCATCCATTTCCTTGCAAATGCTATTATTTTATTTTTTCTAATGGCTGTGTAAAATTCCATTTTATGTAAGTACCACATTTTTTGACCCATTCATCTGTTGTGGGGCATCTGGTTGTTTCCATATCTTGGCTAATGTGGATAGTGCAGCAACAAACATGGATATGCAAGTGTCCTTATAGTATCCTAGCCCAAGATGCTCAGGGTAGATGCCAAGGAGTGGTATGTTTAGTTTTTTGAGGAACATCCAGACTGCTTTCCAGAGCAGTTGTAGTAGTTTATATTCCTACCAGCAGTGAAGTTGCATTCCCTTCCCTTCACATCCCCACCAGCATTTGTTATTGTTAGAATTCAAAATGTTGGCCATTCTAACTGGGATAAGATAATACCTCAGGGTTGTTTTGATTTGCATTTCTTTATGGCCAGGGATGATGAGCATTTCCTCATGTGTTTCCTTGCCATTCTTGTCTCTTCTAAGAAATCTCTTCTTAGCTCCCTTGCCTATTTAGTAATTGGTGTGTTAAGTTTGGGAGGGGTTAGTTTCTTGAGCTCCTTGTATATGTTGGATATTAGACTTTTGTCTTATGTATTGCTGGTAAAGATCTTTTCCCAATTGGTTGGCTGTCTTTCTATTTTAGCAACTATGTCCTTAGCTGTGAAGAAATGTTTTATTTTAATGTAGTCCCACTTGAGTCTCTCTCCTATCTGTGGTGCTCCTGGGACTCTATTCAGTAAGTTTTTGCTTATACCTATAAGTTCTAATGCTTCTCCTAGTCTTTCTTGCAGTAGTTTCAGAATTTTGGATCTGATGATGAGGTCTTTGATCCACTTTGAATTGATGTTTCTGTGTAGTAACAAGCAGGATCCACTTTAAGGTTTCTGCATATAGCTGCCCAGTTTTCTCAACACCAATTGTTGAGAGGGTATTTTTTTCCCCACTGCATATCTTTTGCTCCTTTATCAACTGTAAGTAGGTGGTATTATTTTTAGGTCATCTCATTTGTTCCATTAATCGTCATGTCTATTTTTGTGCCAATATCAAACTGTTTTTTGTTATTATGGCTCTGTAGTAGAGTTTGCAATCTGGCATAGTGATATTGCTTACATTGCTTTTTATTTTATTTTATTTTATTTTTTTTGCCTAGAATTGCTTTGGCTATTCTAGGTCTTTTGCTATTCCATATGAATTTTTGGATTGTTTTCTCTATTTCAGTAAAGAATGTCATTGGGATTTTGATGAGGGTTGCATTAAATTTGTATATCATTTTTGGCAATACAGACATTTTCACCATATTGATTCTACCTTTCCATGAACATGGAAGGTCTTTCCATTTCCTGATGTCCTCTTTGATTTCTTTTTTTTTTTTTTTTTTTTGCCAGTACTGGGGTTTGGACTCAGGGCCTGAGCAATGACCCTGGCTTCTTTTTGCTCAAGGCTAGCACTCTGCCACTTGAGCCACAGCACCACTTCTGGCCATTTTGTATATATGTGGTGCTGGGGAATCGAACCCAGGGCTTCATGGATACGAGGCCAGCGCTCTTGACCCTAGGCCATATTCCCAGCCCTCCTCTTTGATTTCTTTCTTTAGATTTTTATAGTTTTTGCTCTAAAGATCTTTTACATCTTTGGTTAGGTTAATTCCCAGGGTTTTTTGTTTGTTTGTTTTGTTTTTTTAGAGTTTTGAAAATGGGGTTGTTGGGCTGGGGATATGGCCTAGTGGCAAGAGTGCTTGCCTCCTATACATGAAGCCCTGGGTTCAATTCCCCAGCACCACATATACAGAAAAAGGCCAGAAGTGGCGCTGTGGCACAAGGGGTAGAGTGCTAGTCTTGAGCAAAAACAAGCCAGGGACAGTGCTCAGGCCCTGAGTTTAAGTTCTAGGACTGGCAGGAAAAAAAAAAAGAAAATGGGTTCATAATTTCCCTTTCTGATTGTGCATTGTTGTCATACAGAAAGGCTACTGACTTTTGTGGGTTAATTTTGTATCTTGCTACTTTTCCAAAGTGATTGATTAGCTCTAGGAGTTTGGGGGGTGGAATTTTTTTTGGGTCCATTAGGTATAAGATCTGTCATCTGTAAAATGGGGATAGCTTAATTTCTCCTTTCCCTATGTGAATCCCTTTCATGTTCTTTTCTTGCCTTGGTATTGCCTGCTGCTCTGGTTAGGAATTCCAGAACTATATTGAAGAGGAGTGGGGAGAGTGGGCATCCTTGCCTTGTTCCTGGTTTAGGGGAAATGGTTTTAGTTTTTCCCCATATAGTATGATGTTGGCTGTTGGTCTGTCATATATAGCCTTTATTGTTTTAAGGAATGTTCCTTCTAGTCCAAGTTTCTCTAGATATTTTAACATGAATGGGTGTTGTTTTTTGTTGGAGGTTTTTCCCAAATCTATTGAGATGATCTTGTGGTTCTTGTCCTTAGCTCTGTTGATGTGGTATATTACATTTATTACATTATTACATTTATTGATTTGTTTATGCTCAACCAGCCTTACATCTGTGGGATGATTTTTTTTTTTTTAACCAGTCTTGGGCCTTGGACTGAGGGCCCAGAGTTCTGTCCTTGGCTTCTTTTTGCTCAAGGCTAGCACTCTGCCACTTGAGCCACAGCGCTACTACTGGCCATTTTCTATATATGTGGTGCTGGGGAATTGAACCCAGGGCTTCAGGTATAGGAGGCAAGCACTCTTGCCACTAGGCCATATTCCCAGCCCCCTGTGGGATGATTTTTAAAATTTATTTCTGGATTCTGTTGGTTAGTATTTTTTTAAGGAGCTTTGTATCTGTGTTCATAAGAGAAATTGGTTTGTAGTTCTATTTTTGTTGTTGTTGTTGTTGTTGGATCTTTACCTGGTTTTGGGGTGAATGTGATATTGATTTCATAGAATGAGTTTTGGGATTAGTCCCTTTGTTTCTATGTCATGGAAAAGTTTGAGGGATATTGGTATTAGTTTATCTTTAAAAGTCTTGTAGAATTCAGTGGTGAATCCATCTGGGCCTGGATTTTGTCTTGTTGGAAGACTTCTTTTTTTTTTTTTCGGCCAGTCCTGGGCCTTGGACTCAGGGCCTGAGCACTGTCCCTGGCTTCCTTTTGCTCAAGGCTAGCACTCTGCCACTTGAGCCACAGCGCCACTTCTGGCCATTTTCTGTATATGTGGTGCTGGGGAATTGAACCCAGGGCCTCATGTATACGAGGCAAGCACTCTTGCCACTAGGCCATATCCCCAGCCCCTTGTTGGAAGACTTCTGATTACTTATATCTTGTTGCATGTTATTGGCTTGCTTAGCTGGTTTATATATTCTTGGTTTAGGAAGTTTGATGTTTCTAAAAATCCATTCATTTATGTCAGGTTTTCCTTTAGTGAATATAGGTTTTGAAGGTAGTTCTTTATAATCATTTTGATATCTTGGATGTTTGTTGTAATGTTTCCTGTGGTGTCTCTGGTCTTGTTGATTTGAATTTCCTCTCTTCTTTTTTTCTTTAATCTCACAAGTGGTTTGTGGCCCAGGTGTTATTCAGTAGTGTGCTGTTCAGCCTTCATGTATATGAGTAATTTCAACAGTTTGTTTGCTGTTAAGAACTAGTTTGATTCTACTGTGCCTGAATAGGATGGAAGGGATTATGCCAAACCTCTTTTTTTTTTTTTTTTGCCAGTCCTGGGGCTTGAACTCAGGGCCTGGACACTGTCCCTGGCTTCTTTTTGCTCAAGGCTAGCACTCTGCCATTTGAGCCACAGCGCCACTTCTGGCTTTTTCTATATATGTGGTGCTGAGGAACTGAACCCAGTGCTTCATGTACACGAGATGAGCACTTTACCACTAGGCCATATTCCCAGCCCAATGTCAAACCACTTGTATTTGTTTAGGTTCTTTGTGTGAACTATGATATGGTCTGTTTGGAGAATGTTCAATGGGCTGCTGAGAAGAATCTGTACTGGGTCATTGTTGGGTGGAAAACTGTAGATACTGGTTAGGTCCATTTGGGTTATGGCTCCATTTAGTTCAGAGGCCTCTTTACTTATCTTTTGTTTGGTTGACCTGTTCTTTGGTGAGAGTGGGGTGTTAAAATCTTCCACTATTATTGTGTTTGGGTCTATCCTGCTCTGTAAGTCTGATAGTATTTGTTCAATGTATTTAGGTGCTCCATTGATTGGTGCACAGATGTCTGACCACTGTGATTTCCTCTTCATGGACCATTCCCTTCATTAATATGTAATGACCTTCCTTGTCTTTTTGTACTGACTTTAATGAGAAGTCTATTTTTTAATCAGATATCAATACGGCTATTCCTGCCTTCTTGTAGGGTGCATTTGCATGGAGAATCTTTTTCCACCCCTTCACTCAGAGTTTGTTTTTATCTTTGACTGCAAGATAGGTCTCTAGGAAATGATAATAGATGAATCTTGGTGTGTTTTTTTTTAAATTCAATCTGCTGTCCTTATTCTTTTGATTGGGAGGTTGAGTCTGTTACTGTTTGTGGTTATTATAGAGAGATCTGTTATGTTTCCTGCCATTTTCTTGTTTTCCTGTATTTTGCTTCTTTCATCTTCCTATGATTTTTGTCTGATGTGTTTCTTTTGGATTTTGATTGTTTTCTTTGGTGTATTCCTTCCTTTAGTATTCTCTAATGCTGGCTCCATGTTCATGAATTCCTTTAATTTTTGTTTGTCGTGGAAGGTTTTAGTTTCACCATTAAATGTAAATGATAGCTTTGCTAGGTACACCAGTTTGGGTTGGCAGTTGGGTTGATCTTCAGGGATTGGATTATACCATTCCAGGCTCTCCTTGCATTAAGGGTTTGTGTGCAGTGATTCTGATTTTCTTTCCACTATAACATAGCTCCTTCTTTGATTTGTCAGCATTTAAAATCAATTCTTGCTGCTCAAGTCTAATGTTCGTACTACAATATCTCTAGAAGTATTTCTTCTTGGATCCTATCTGCTAGGGGTTCTGTATGCTTCTATTAGGCAGGTGAGATTTTCTCTCTTAAGACTGGGGAAGTTCTCTGTTACTGTTTTACTGAATAGGTTTTCAATGCCTTCAATAATTCTTTAAATTCTTCCCCCTTATTCGATCTCAATTATGCGTACATTTGTTTTCTTGGCTGAGTCTGCCAATTCTTGGATTTCTTTGGTAGGTTCTGAGTGTTTTTCCATACTTTTGACTTTTTAATTCCTCTGTTTTATCTTTGATTTCTGATCATCTATTTTCCATTTCACTTATTCTGTTACCTATGGATTCCATTGTGGTTTGCATTGTAGAAACTGAACTTTTTATGCTTCTGAGATCAGTTCTCATATTGTTAATTTCATCTTTTAATGAGGTGTATAGTGTTTCTATTTTTATCTCCATATCTTTCTGGGAGTCCTGGATTTTCTTTGTGTTCTTGAAATTGTTTTTGTATATCCCTTTTATTTCATTGGCCATTTCTGCCATCATTTCTTTAATGGTTCTTTTGTCCTCCATCTCTTCTTCACTCTCATTGGAGTCCTTCCCTGGAGTGTTGTTGGCTTTTGGATTTGGTTTGTTGTCTTGATTGTTTATGAATCTTGTCTTATTTTTGTTTTTTTTTTTTGCCAGTTCTGGGGCTTGAACTCAGGGCCTGAGCTCTGTCCCTGGCTTCCTTTTGCTCGAGGCTAGCACTCTACCACTTGAACCACACAGCCACTTCCAGCCTTTTCTGTTTACATGGTGCTGAGTAATTGAACCCAGGGCTTCTTGCATGCTAGGCAAGCACTCTACCGCTAAGCCACATTTCCACCTCCCGGAATCTTGTAATCTTTCATTGTAATTTATGCATTTGGGTTCAGGGATTGTCAGGGCTATGGTCAGAGCTTGGCCTATTTGTACCCGACAGGCGGCATCCCTCTAGGGCCTGGGCTAGCTCACACTGGGTGGACTAGCTCATGCAGGGTCCCCAAGCCAGCAAGTGCTTGTGTGAGTGCTTGGCCCAGGGTTAGGTGAAAAGAGCTCAGTCAGGTCTGTAGCTGGGGCTGGGAAGGTTAGATTTGGGCCTCTGGGATGAGTGTGTACTTCAGGAGGTACAGTTTCCCACGGGAGTATGGGCATTTGTGCTTTGGTGCCAGGTTGGTTCTCTCCCCTCCGGTGGCCAATGTCTGGCACTTGACTGCCGGCTTGTGCATGCTTGTGGATTTGCTTTGCAGTTCTAGGCAGGGGAGCAACCTGCCTGCTGGTTTGCACTTAGGTTTGTCTCCTGCAGAGGGCTGGAGAGAATAACTTCAGGCCTCTGAGATGGGTGTGAGGTTTCAGAAAGGAGGTTTTGTGTTATTTTCAAAGAGGCCTTGTTTCTGCGCCACTAGCCAGGGCTGTGGAGGATGCAGGGTCCTAGTGTCCACCCAGTACGAGTCCCAGTGGCCTCCTGCTGGAAGCCAACAGGGGAGGGGGAGAGGAAGGGCTCTGGCCTCTTTGACCTCTTCAAGTGTGCTGCCCCTTCTTTGGCAGGAGAGAGGGGTCTGGGCCAGGCTTTGTGGGTCACCACCAGCGCTGGTCTTGGGGGTGTCCCTGGCAGGGTACTCACTGATCCTGGAAATTGGCTGTGGGCTGACCTTTGGTGCTGTAGTAGATATCTGCAATGGATGCTGTAGTCTCGCTGCTTGGGTCCCGAAGTTCCGGCTCATGTGCAGCTCCTCTTGAAACTTAGCTGCTTTGTTTGTGGGCTGATCAGTGATGCTGTGGTAGTTCTTCAGGCCTGGATGTTGCAGTGCCCCACAGCTGATATCTCTCTCTCTCTCTCTCTCTCTCTCTCTCTCTCTCTCTCTCTCTCTGTGTGTGTGTGCAATGTAGGTCTGCACTGCAGAAGTTTACTGAGTCTGGATGCTGCAATTTCTGGTCAGTTTCAGGGTCCCAGGCAGCATGGTACTGCTCAGCAGGATGGGGGTTGGGGAGGGCTCTTCACAATTTTCTGTCCTTATGTGTACAAGTTATGTGTTTTGTTCATTCTCATGATTCTCTATTGGTTTATACACTTATTATTGTCCATCTCTTGAGGAGAAGTGTTGGGGTTTTTTAGCCTCCTGCACTCTCCTGTCCTGCAGGAGAGACGGGATAGCACACCCCACACGGAAGGGTCCGGAAGAGGATAAGAGGGCTGACAGACTGCCACCCAGCCCCCCTCTCGACAGAGGACACACAGACAGTCCGGGAGCCAGTCAGCGCTAAGACTCGTTTAATGGCAGCAATGAGCTGTTCTTTTAAAGGGGCCGGAGGGTGTCAGAAGGGGAGGGGTACGTGCACCTACATAGGGGCTGGGATTTGATGCCTGAGCTGTTCATCAGGGTGGAGCTCTGAGGGACCTCCCTAAGGGGCAGCCTACATCTATGTCACATCCCACAGGACCACCTCCGGGTTCACCACCAGGCGCCATCTTGGCTACACGTGGTCCCAAGGCTGGGAGGTGGGGCCAGCTAGAACCACCTCTTAATGATGCAAGGCATCTGGGCGGGCGTGCCCCACATCTCCTTCTTTTGATTTTTATTAATAGAGGAGGGGTACCAGGCTGGGAGTATGGGCGTAGGTTGTCTCTTCTGGAGCTACTTCCTGCTGAAAAGGGGTGAAGTAGTCAGGGGTCCCCGATTCATCATTTGGCCTGGTACCATCCAGTTTGGTTGGTAAAAGTCCTCATCATTTCCATGAGAATGATTATTAGGGTCAGAGGGTGTCATGGTCTCCTCTGGCCAGCTCCTGTAGCTTGGGCACATCAGGAAGTTCCTAGGGCTAGGGCCTCCAGGGTCCAGATCTGTGCTGGGCATAGCAGTGTAGAAGGATGATGGCCTTGAACTGCAAGTTCCCAGGTGGTGACCTCAGTGAGGGATGTTATTTTGTTAAAAGAGACTTTTGAAAAGGTCAGGCAAAAGGCTGACAAGTTCACAGGGCTAGTTAACATGAATGGCATAGGAGAACATACCCTGGGCATAAGCTAGAAAAGTTCCATTTGGAACATAAACCCAATTGTGGCCCATTACAAGGAAGGAGGAATAACTGAAGGAAGTGTTTAGGGCTAGTGGGCTGGCCGTGGTGGTGCACGCTGGTAATCAAAAGGAAAATGGACAGGTATGGGCACTGGGTAGGTGACCAACTATTCCTCCTGATCTCCTGGCTCTCATTAGTTTTGAAAGGGCAAGACAAAGTGACTCCATTTAGGAAGTGACATCATTCTCCTCTTACTCCTCTCCATGATCCTTGTTCCCTGGACTAGCTGAGTCCCAGGGGTCTAGGTGCTTGTTGCTGGGATGGCATGCTCCCATTAGCATTCACGGGGTTTGAACTCAGGGCCTGAGCACTGTCCCTGAGCACTTCTGCTCAAGGCTAGCACTCTACCACTTGAGCCATGGTGCCACTTTCAGCATTTTGCTGGTTCTCTTCAGCCAAGCTTCCAGTCTGGCTCTTTGCTGGTTAGTTGGGAGATCGAGTTTTAGAGAGATTTTCTGCCTGGGCTGGCTTCAAACTGCAATCCAAGGAGTTATAGCTATAAAAGCCCTTTTTATATCCAATTAAAGCAACAGGGAGAACAATAGGAACAGAGCTCACCGGTAACTTGTTGAGAATTGACCAGAGTTCTGCTGTAACAGAGAACAGCAGACTGAATGAGATCCATGTGCCATCAAATCAAATCATCATTTAACCTTACTGGCAGGTGGAAGAGAGCACAAATTAATAATAATCAAAAGGGCAAGGTTAAGACAATGTAAAAGTCTCAGCTTCAGTGGATCTGAAGTGGCTGTGTCTTCCATCCAAAATTAGCAGGCCAGCAGGAGAGATGGGTTGCATCTGAGTAAGGCTGTAGTAGCATCTCTCGGAATCCTCTGGATAGATTGTCACACCTCCTGCAAGATTCTACACAGACTGTTTAAAGACATTTGAAATCCCCCAATATTTCCTGGTTGGTTGCTCTGAGTACTCTGGCTGCTCAAATCCTTTATCTAGAAATTTATTTTAAGCCTTTAAAGCTTTTGCATCTCTGCCTCAGCCTTATTTGCATCCAAAAAAACTCTGAAACCCGGGGGGCATCTATCTTCCTGGTTGCCTGTTTTAAAAGAACCATTTTTTTTTCTTCAGTCCCGGCTACTGCACGACCTTTGAACTCAAATGACAATTTTTCCTTAATGCAAGAATTACAATTACAAAATTAGAAACATGTATCCATTCAGCTTTCCAATAGCAAGTAAGCGCTTTTTCCTCCTGGGCAGCCAGGGGACTGTCTCCCCCTCCATCCAGCAAATGTTTCGGCATTTCAGCAAATGTTTCCCAGGCTCTTTAAGGCTGCCTCAGAAGCCATCCTCTCCCGGTCCACAAAGCATGGTGGGAAACCTCCAGTGGAGGAGGGGTGAAGATGCGGTGGGAAGTCCCCCAGTGCTGAGGCAGCGGCAGCAGCGGCTGTGGTAGGGCATGGCCCCAGGCTTGCATCAGGGAGCTTCCAGAGGGGGCGGGGCATGGCAGAGGCCATCACGTGTTCCAGCGGTGCAGGGGCACTTGGCTCAGGGCCTGGGGAACTTGGCCCAGGCCCCTCCCTCCCCTCCAGGGCAGCGGGAGGGCTGCTCCCTCCCAAGCAGCCAGGCTGAAAAGGCTGGCAGCCACCAGCCAGATCATGGCATGTTTCAATGCTTTCGAGACCCTCCTGGTCTGGGAATTTGAGACCCCCCCAAACCTACGTTTTGTAGCATGGACTCAGTGCTTTGAGCACTTGGTCATCATGCTGGGTTTGAGCATGCCCCATCTTTTCAGGGACCCCCCCCCCTCGGATTCCGATTGGCCTGGGCCGCCGAAAAGTTTTACCTTCACACTTCATGCCTCACGATTGGGTGCCAGAAATGCTGGGGTTTTTTAGCCTCCAGGGCTGTCCTGCAGGAGAGATGGGATAGCACACCCCATGCGGACGGGTCCAGGAAGAGGATAAGAGGGCTGACAGACTGCCACCCAGCCCCCGTCTCGACAGAGGACACACAGACAGTCCGGGAGCCAGTCAGCGCTAAGACTCGTTTAATGGCGGCAATGAGCTGTTCTTTTAAAGGGGCCGGAGGGTGGCGGAAGGGGAGGGGTACGTGCACCTACATAGGGGCTGGGATTTGATGCCTGAGCTGTTCATCAGGGTGGAGCTCTGAGGGACCTCCCTAAGGGGCAGCCTACATCTATGTCACGGCCCACAGGACCACCTCCGGGTTCACCACCAGGCGCCATCTTGGCTACACGTGGTCCCAAGGCTGGGAGGCGGGGCCAGCTAGTACCGCCTCTTAATGATGCAAGGCATCTGGGCGGGCGTGCCCCACAGAGAAGTGCATGTTGAAAGTGCCCATCCAAGAAAACCACACGGACACACTGTCACATACAGAGAAAAGGGTTTATTGTCAGCAGACAAGCTGACAAAGCCAGTTCTCTCACTGGAATGGAGATCTAAGGAGGTTTTCATAATCTAGAGGGGCCAAGAGCAGGATTTCATGTGGACATGAGAGCAGAGGATTCCATTATGGTGGGCTAAGATTTATGGCCGCTGTTGGAATGGTAGATAAGAGGGCCTGCTGTTACCATTTATGGCTATGACTGACCAAATGGAATGTTATTTCAAGGTGAGAAGGAGGGAGCTGGTTATCAGCTACCTGCACCCAAAGGGCCTTTTGTTCCCCAATCTAGGAAAGGATCTTGTTAGACTAACAAGTGTTAGGTCCCTAAATCTGTTTGGTTAGAGAGAGTTAGGGTGATTTCCGGTTGTTTTTCCATCGTCTTCTTCCATCTCCCTAACTTTTATTTTAATTTTAAATTTTCTTTAAGTAGTTGTGCAAAAGGGTTGACATTGAATGAATACATCTTGATCAATGTCACCCCTCTCAACTCTAATTTTTTTTCATGCCAATATAAGACTTAGGCCTCACACTTGGCTTTTTCACTCAAAGCTAGTACTCTACCACTTGAGTCACACCTCTACTTTTGGATTTTTGCTTGTTAAACCTAAGTCTTATAGACTTTTCTGACCAGGCTAGCTTTTGATTCCTGTCTCAGCCTCCTAAGTATCTAGGATTACAGTTCTAAGCCACTAGCTTCTGGTTCCAGTGGTCGACTGTTTTTCAAAGAAAGAAGCAAGGAAGAGTAGGTGGGCAGACCTATCCTGTCTTTTTGAGCAGTTGTATGTCTTTGAGTTAATCTCTGTACTTGACTGTTTTGCCTTGAAGACACCACTGTAGTCCAATTTATAAGGAGAAACTATAGAATCATGTGGTACCATGAGTGGCTCCTTGAGCAACAGAGGATACGGGCTGGCAGTTTTCCACTAGAATAGCGCATGGGCAGGTCAAATACCAAAAGCAACGTCCATAGTAGACCCTGTGTGACTTAGGAGAAAGCATCCAATTCGGTGTGGGATCTTGGTTTCATTGGTTGTAAAAAGGGAAAGTAGCCTATTTTATAAAACCATCAGGATACAGTGATCCCTCACCTGTCACAGGAGTTATGTTCCAGAGACCCTTATGACAGGTGAAAATCCACGAAGTAGCAATAAATGAACCACAATATAGGAGGGTCAGCTATCTATTACTGATACTTCCTGGATTTTCACGTATTGCTCGCATTTCTGGGACATAATTCCCAAGATAGGTGAGGGATCACCACTTACCTAATTTTTTTTAATGGTGATAAATGAAGCTTCAATAAGTGAACTCAGACATAGCCAGGGACAACTGTAAAGAGAGTTAAGATGCATGTGGAGCTCCTAGTCCAGAAACCTCTCCACAAATAATGCTCTATAGTATCATCTTTATTTTTCAATTCACTTGTTTAATGTGGGTTACTTTGGGGATGATTTCTCTGATGGACTGCTATGGTTAAAATAACATTTCATTGCAAAGGGTGGAGTGATGGAAATGTTTATTCCTCTAGGGAGGTGGTTTAGGGAGGTGGTTCATGGACCCCTGCACTCTGCTTATATGGAAATGATCCAAAATGATACAGAGACAATAGAGGGCTGGGCTGGTCCAGCTTTTCCAGACTAACAAAGGGCATTGTAATGAAGGCATTTTTTGGTTGCAAGCCAGCAGCTGGATATAGAATGATACACACATGCTTTCTCTTCTTCAGAAAAGTTTGTTAGTGTAATGCTTAATATATGCCAACTGTTGTTCACACATAGCAATTAATTTTCTCATCTCCATAGTAAATTGAAACATATACTATTACCTTTAATTTCAGATGGAGAAACTGAGGCACTGAGCTGTTTTGAAAAACTCATTAAATAAACAATAACATCAACTGATCCTGCTTTGACCTTATGCTTATTTCCACTACTTGGTTCTTTGAATACTCTTTTCTTGTGTATGTATGTATGTGTGTGTGTGTGTGTGTGTGTGTGTGTGTGTGTGTGTACATGTGTACATGTGTGCATGTGTGTGTGCTGGTACTGAGCCTTTAACTTGGCGTTACACTCTTATTAGCTTTTTCACTCAAGGCTGGTGTTCTACAACTTGAGCCATACCTCCACTTCCTTCCAGTTCTGGCTTTTTCTGAGTAGTATTTTATAGGAGTCTTATAGACTTTCCTGCCCAAGCTGGCTTTGAACCATGATCCTCAGGTCTCAGCCTCCTCAGTAGCTAGGATTACAGGCCTGAGCCACCGACATCTGGCAAAAACTAACTCTTGAGAAAACAGAAAGCTCTGAATTGTAGTATTTCCCAACTTCTTTTCTTCCTTCCTTCATTCCTTCGTTCCTTTGTTCCTTCCTCCTTGCCTCCCTTTCTCCCTCCTTCCCTCCCTCCTTTTCTTCCTTCCTTCCTTCCTTCCTTCCTTCCTTCCTTCCTTCCTTTCTTCTTTCCTTCCTTCCTTCCTTTCTATTCTTTGTGTGTGTGTGTGTGTGTGTGTGTGTGTGTGTGTGTGTGTGTGTGCATGCGTGCGCGCGCGCATACCAGTCTGAGACTTGAACTCAGGTTCTGGGTGCTGTCTCTGGACCTCTCTTTGTGCTCAAGCCTAGTGCTCTACCACTTGAGCCACAGCACCACTTCTGGCTTTTTCTGAGTACTTTATCGGAGATAGGCATCTCATAGACTTTGCTGCCTCGGCTGCCTTCAAACCATGTTCCTCTGATCTCAGCCTCCTGAGTAGCTAGGATTACAGGCACCAGCCAGTGCTGCCTGGCTACTGGTGCCTGGCTAGTGATCCCCAATTTCTATGAGGAGAGTATTCCTACTATGGCCAATTTCAACCTATAAATGTCACTGAATTTGATGATGGAAAGAAATGCATACACTCCACTTTCTTAAACTAGAATGGGTTTAACCTAGTATATCAAATAGTAATTTTGAGTCTTTTTAGAATTTCCAACTTTCCAACAAGGTGCATTTATTATTGTTTCAGTATTCGAATAGATATATAGCAAAAGTTAATTAAAAGAAGAAAGAAGAGGGGGAAGAGGAGGAGGAAGAAGAAAAGGAGGAGGAGGAGGGATAGCAAGGCACCAGTGGCTCACATCTGTAATCCTAGCTACTCAAGAGGCTGAGATCTGAGAATCACAGTTTGTAGCCAGCAAGGGCAGGAATGTCTGTGAGACTCTTATCTCCAATTAACCATTCAAAAACTAGAAGTGGAGCTGTGGCTTAAAGTAGTAGAGCATTAGACTTGAGCAAAAAAGTTCAAGGACAGTGCCCAGGCGCTGAGTTCAAGCCCCACAACTGACAAAAGAAGAAGGAGGAGGAGGAAGAGCCAAAGGAGAAGGAGGAGAAGAAAGAGAAGAAGGGGAAAAAGGAGGAGAAGGAGAAAGAGGAAGAAAAGGAAGAGCAGGAATCAGGTGCTGGTGGCTCATGTCTGTAATTCTAGTTACTTGGGAGGCTAAGATCTGAGGATTACTGTTCAAAGCCAGACCAGACAGGAAAGTCTGTGAGACCCTTAGCTCCAAGTAAGTACCAAAAAAAAAGTGCCAGAAGTGTGGTAGAGCACTAGCCTTGAGCAAAAAAGCTCAGGGACAGCATAAAGGTCCTGAGTTGAAGCCCTAGTATCTGCACCAGAAGAAGAAGGAGGAAGAGGAGGAAGAAGGGGAGGAGGAGGAGAAGGAGAAGAAGAAGACAAAAAAGGCGAAGATGAAGATGAAGACGAAGACAGAAGAAGAAGAAGAAGAAGAAGAAGAAGAAGAAGAAGAAGAAGAAGAAGAAGAGGAGGAGGAGGAGGAGGAGGAGGAGGAGGAGGAGGAGGAGGAGGAGGAGGAGGAGGAGGAGGAGGAGGAGGAGGAGGAAGAAAAAATAATAATAGGGAATTTCTTGGGATGTGATGAAATATGAGGTCTGTAGTAGTGTATTGTAAACAAACTTCTGCTGGGTTCAGTGGCTTATACCTGTAATCATAGCTATTCAGGAGGCAGAGATAGGAAGAATAGTGGTTTGAGGCCAACCTGGGCCAAAAGTTCGTGAGATTCCCATCTCAACAAATAAGCTAGGGGTGGGCACTGGTGGCTCACACCTGTAATCCTATCTACTCAGGAGGCTGAGATTTGAGAAATGTTGTTTGAAGCCAACTTGGACAGGAAAGTTGGTGAGACTCTTATCTCTAATGAGCCACCAGCAAACTGGAAGTGATGCTATAGCTGAAAGTGGTAGAGCACTAACATTGAGCAGAAAAGTTCAGGGACAGTACCCAGGCTCTGAGTTCAAGTCCCATGACTGACAAAAAAAACAAAACCCCAAACCAAAAAATAAAACCCCAATCCCCAAAACAAGTAAGCTAAGCATAGTGCTGTACTTCTAGGTAGGAGGGTTGTGGCCACAGGCTGGCTGGGCAGAAAAACGATCTTATCTGATAAATAACATAAAAGCAAAATGGCCTAGATTTGTGGCTCAAGTGTTAGAGCATCTTGCCTAGCAAGTGCAAGGCCCTTAGTTCAAATTCTAGTACCGTCAAAAAACAAAAACTAGGCTGGGAATATGGCGTAGTGGTAACATGCTCTTCTCGTATACATGAAGCCCTGGGTTCAATTCCTCAGTACCACATATATAGAAAATGGCCAGGAGTGGCACTGTGGCTCAAGTGGCAGAGTGCTAGCCTTGAGCAAAAAGAAGCCAGGGACAGTGCTCAGGCCCTGAGTCCAAGCCCCAGGATTAGAAAAAAAACAAAAAACAAAACAAAATAAAAGAATCTTTCAAAACAAAACAACAAAAAAAAAAACACTTCAGCACCTTGGTTCTATTATCAGTTGTGAGTCAGTATGACCCTCCTCTGTTCCCTGAGACACACCCAAGAGTGAGCTTCAGGTGTTTCTGGCCTCAGCTCCCTTAAGAAGAGCTGTCTACATGTTGACTCCTTATTTTGTTGGCTGTTTTAGGGGGAGGTTGCTCAAAACCACCTGGGAGGGGTCTTGGAAACACTTGATTTTCTTAAGGTCGGGTCTCCAGTGTCATTCCAGAGTGACGCTCAGTGACCAGGCTAAGTGGCCATGAATAGAATGTTTTAAAAAACAAGCCTTTTATTATGTTGACCAAAGCAAAAAGTTATGCCATGGAAAGTATATACTCTCTGTGGAAATCTGTATGAGAAAATAAAGCACTGACTCAGATCTGTTTAAAATGACCCATCTGGGTAAAATTACATAACAGTTGGCTTTAAATTTAGCACTTCCTTTAGAGTTTGGTTGTGGGTTTCATCTTTCTATTCCTTTTCAAGAAATTTCCTGTTCCTGATTCAGACAGGTCCTAGCTCATTGCTTTTTAGGAAAGAATTTATCTTTTTTTATTATGATGATGGGGTGAGGTCAACAAGGGGAGTTGGCCCAGCAGTCTAGGCTGAGCCTTTGATAGACAGGAGCCAAAAGGAGCATAAAGGTGGCCCTGAGTTGGGTGGGAAAGAGGTACCAGGCCAGCAGTCTTTACAGAATGGCAGTGGGAGAGGTTGAGGATCTCCTCTTGCGAATTGGGGTTACACAAGGGACCATTCACCTGAGGTAAGAGTACAGCTTCTTAGTTCTCTGGGGCCTTGGGTATTAATTGGAAAAATAATGTGATCTCATCTTTTTATGTCTTTAAGATGGAGATTCCAGTACTGAAATATTGGGTTAGTAGGAAGGCTAAGTGGATTAAACTTTAAAGTGCTTATCCTGGAATATAAATGGTAGTAGCAGAAAATTAACAGGCGAAGATGGTGGCTTTTCCTTTTTACTGATGTAAAACTTTTATTTTTGTATGTATGTATGTATGCATGCATGCATGCATGTGTTTCTGAGACAAGGTCTTTCTAAGTAACCTAGACTAGCATCCAAATGTGCATCATCCTGCTTCAGTCTCCCAAGTGCTGAGCTCACAGATGTTTATAATTTGTGGTACAGGAGACACAGGTGGCTCGGGGCAGAAGGTGCAATCTGTGGCCTGGGAAAGAGATTTTTCTTGAGTAAGGTTACTCTTGTGGGGACTGAATGTATTGATATGGGCATTATAAAGCCAAATAGCCTAGTAAGACATACATTGTTTTCACAATGGTAAGGCTTTCCTCAATGGCTGGTACATTATGTTATCTTGTTAAAAAATAAAGCTTCCACAGAACAGGACTTATACCTGGCACATGCAGGTTGACATAGGTACCAATATGACACTGTTTTTTTCCCTTTGAGATATCATCATTGTATGTCTTTGGTACAAGTCTAGTTGTCCTAGTTGGACACTAGAGGGTGAGGGGATGGTAACAGAGAGCTAGTTGCTCATATTAGGGACGGGGGTAAGAAAATAGAGGGGAAGGTAACAGAGAGCTAATTGCTCATGTTGGGGGCTGGGGTAAGTCAGTGGACTTGGGAGATATATAAAAAACAGTAAAGTGATCTGGTAACCAGAATCTCTCATGAATGAGGATTTGAATTTTATTCTTGGTGTTGCTTTATTGGAGAGAGATGGATTGAGTACAGTCAATGTTGTTTGTAATTTGAGAGGTTTCAAAAGACAAGTGGTTATAAGGAGGATGAAGTTGTGTTATTCCAAATTCTACTATAGGATGGTGACAATCATGTAGGTAGAAAGGAAGTCTCAACATTAAGACTACAGGGTGTGGGAGGATTGTGCATGCTCTTGTGGTGTGCTCAAAAGGTTTATGTGAAGTTCTCCCCCTGAGGATCTGATTTCATCTACATATCAGCTGTCTGATCCTCGATCTTCATGGAAGGTAGTCTCAGAGGATGTTTCAGAGGATGAATCAAGTTTGTTCCAAGCCAATCATGGCAATTTATTTATATACTTATATTTTCTATGATTGTTCTAGGGTGGCCACATGAACGAGGAGAAGTCTGATGGAGAGCTGAAGAAATCACTTCTTTCTGGTAAAAAGTGAGAAATGGAGAATATGAGGCCTACTTGTTTTTATTTTCCCCTAACTTTGGACTGGAGTTGTATGAAGATATGATGTTTGAAAGCATGGTAGCTATTACATGATGTGGAAGGGATATCTCTACATAGTGGAAAGGTGGAAAAATCTTATGTCCTATGACATCACTCAGCTACTGCATCAAATATGGGACTTGATTCTTCTGTTTTCTTACATTGAGACTCCTATTGCTTAAACAGTGTTTGCTTGGATATTCTGTTATGCAAGCCCAAAACATCTTTATTGGTAGGGCTCCAGATAAAGAGCAACTTTGTGGAGGAGGGGATTCCCAAGACTCTGCTATTAGGAGTAAGGATCCATCAAGGAGCAGAAGAGCTAAGCAGAAATGGGAATCCTAGAGAGAGCTTCAAACACCTCTGGCTAGGACAGAGGAAAACCTGAGTTTCTTCATTAGGAGGTCTGACAGTGTCCCTGACTGCTATGAGGTAGATGAGAGCAAGAGAGAGACAGTGGAGGCCATCAGGTGAGATGTGGGAATGGAGTAGTCACAGAGGCAAGCCCTCCACTACTTTCTGAGAGATGATCAGGGCCAATGTGATCTTTCAGCTTTGGTAGCTTTTTGGTGGAGGAGGAAACAGGGGCTTTGGAGTGGACCAGAACTGGGCTGTACACATAATTTGACTAGAACTTTCTTTCTTCCTTTATTTTTATTGCGAAGATGATGTACAGAGGGGTTACAGTTGTGTAAATCAGGTAATGAGTGCATTTCTTTTTGAACTGTGTCATCTCTTCCCTTGTTTTCTCCCAGTGTTTTCTTTCCTGGCTCCTCTCTTCCACAAGTTACATTGTTCATTTTCAACACAGTGTCTAATAAGTATCACTGCTACATTAGTTCACCCTTTGTCCCATCATTTCTCTGCTCCCACTTATACTCCCCCAAACAAATAAACTTACATATAAGACAAAAAGTATAGAAATAAAAAACAGCAACAAAGAGGGAAAATTTGAAAGGTAACACAAAACCCTCTTGTTTTCTTTTCTTGTAGTTCACTTTGATAAACATGATTTTTAAATGATCATAGCTATTATGTCTTTGTGATCCTCTCCTAAGAATATCCTTTGGTATCACTATGTGAATATTTAGGGTCCTGTTCTATTTTTTTTTTTTTGCCAGTTCCAGGGCTTGAATCCAGGGCTTGAATCCAGGGCTTGAGCATGTCTCTGAGCTTTTTTTGCTCAAGGCTAGCACTCTACCACTTGACCCACAGTACCACTTCCAGCTTTTTCTGTTTATGTGGTGCTGAGGAATCGAACCCAGGGCTTGATGCATGCTAGGCAAGTGCTCTACCACTAAGCCACAATCTCAGCCTGTGTCCTGTTTAATTTATCATGTCCAAATGTAATTTTTTTTTTACCATCCATTGTGTTTACTTATAGATTTATAGGCACATTCTAATTATGACACGAAGGAAACCATGCAACTTGTTTCTTTGGGTTTGGCTTAGTTAGCTTAATATAATTTTTTACAATCTTTCCATTTCCCTATGAATGAGGCAATATCAGTCATTCTGATGGAAGCATAGAATTCCATTCTGTATATACACCACATTTTCTTGATCCATTCGTCCACTGAGGGCATGTGGTTTGATTCCATGTCTTGGTTATGGTAAACCATGCTGCAATGAACATGGTTGTGCTGGTAGCTTTAGTGTGGCATAGTTTCTTGCCAATTGGATAAGTGCTCAAGAGTGGAATTTCTGGGTCATAAGGAAGCTATATATTCAGTCTTTTGTGGATCCTTATACTGCTTTCCAGAGTGGCTGGACAAGTTTACATTCCCACCAACAGTGTAGTGGCATTCCTTTTTGTTCACACCCCTGCAAGTATTTGTTATTGTTAGTTTTCTTGATAATGGTCATTCTAACTGGGATGAAGTGGAATCTTAATGTTGTTTTGACTTGCATTTCTTGTGTCTATTAGGCATTATCATTACTTTTTCTGAGAAGTCTCTATTTAAATCTTTGTCCAATTTATTAATTGGGTTGTTGTTTTCTTGAGGATTTGATTTTTCAGGGTTTAATTCTTTTAGCTCTAAGTATATTTTAGGTATAAGGCCCTTGTCTGATGTATACTTAGTAAAGATCTCCCATTCTGTGGACTTTCTATTTATCTTGCTAGCTATATCTTTTGTCATGCAGAAACTCTTCAGCTTGATGTAGTCCTATTTATCCAGTCTTTCTTTGATTTGTTGTAGTTCTGAATTTTTGTTTTATTTGTTTTGTTTTTGTTGCCAGTCCTGGGGCGTGGACTCAGGGCCTGAGCACTGTCCCTGGCTTCTTTTTGCTCAAGGCTAGTACTCTACCTCTTGAGCCACAGATCCACTTCCAGCTTTTTTCTATATATGTAGTGCTGAGGAATTGAACCCAGGGCTTCATGTATATGAGGCGAGCACTTTTCCACTAGGCCATATTCCCAGCCCCTAGTTCTGAATTTTTACTTGGTAAGTTTTGACCTGTGCCTTGGAACGCTAGTGTTCCCCTATCCCTGCTTGTTATATTTTCATGTTATCTGGCCTTTGATCCATTTGATCCATTTGGAATTTTTTCCATCCTATGTTTTTGGCTTCTTTATCAAGTATTGGGTGGCTTATAGGTCTGTTAGTTCATTTCTGAGTCTTATATTCTGTTCCATTGATCCTCAGGTCTATTCTTATGCCAGTACAAAGCTGTTTTTAGTACTATTTCTTTGTAATAGGAACTTTAGTTTCTTTCTTTTTTTCTTTTTTCTTTTTTTTTACTTTGTCATGAATAATAAATGTTTATTTTTCATAGTTCATAATGAATTGAGGGTATTCAACTTTGAATATTATTGAAGCAATGGCATAAGAACATATCTTTAATGTTCAAAGATACAGAATATAAGAAATTTTCTGGATTCCTTAGAAGCAAGATAGTGGCTCTGATAAAGCTGAGTGTCCTCTGCAGTGCCCGAGGAGGCCGAGCTCTCTTCCTCCGAAACCCCGTGGTGAGACCTGCTTGTGTCTTTCTTTCTTTTTTTCAAGTAAAAAGATGGATTTATTGGGGAAGTTCCGGATGGACCAGTCCCAGTTTTCAGAAAAATATATAACACAGAACAGGACAGTAGCACAGAGACTTACTTCTGGAGGATTTCCAAGTACCAACAAACCAATTCAGCTGCAATGGAGAGCTTAATTGGGACGCCATGGGGATGACAGACACAAGACTTGAACATGTGGCATGGTATAATGGCACCTGAGCTGTCCTGCCCCTAAATAGGGTCAGGTCAGGGGGTAGGATCACAGGAAGCTCCCAGTTCCAAGCACTTGACAGACAGATTCAGTAACCTATAGACCATGTGCCACCCCTGTCTCTTGGGGTTCAAGAACTCCCATTACCTGGGGATGGGGCTTCCCTTCCTGTAGGAATCGAGGCACTCCCATCAAGAATTGGCATGCGGATGGGGGGGGTTACTATTTTTTACAAGGAGAGGGAATCTTCCCAGGCTTCTGCGTAGCTGGGGCTGGGGAGGCAGTGGAGATGGAGTCAGCTTCTGTCCTCTTTCGCTGGCCAGATCTGACCTCCATATTAAATTCCCCCAGTTTTTTTTTTCTTGTACATAGAAATCAAATCATTGATTTCTTTTGGAGAGCTTAATCTTGACTAAGTTTGAATCCAGCTCTTGCCTATTTTGCAGAATCATAAAGTGATTCCACCCACGGGCTGCTGGGGAGAGCAAAGATGAGACAAGGGCCAGTCTGATGGGACTGCTGCTCTTAAGCTTTGCACCCAGAAAGAAACAGGTTATCTGTGATAGCCACCCCCAGGAGGGCTGTAGATGTCTTCACCTTTTAAAAGCTCCATCCAGTTACCTAGGTAACTGGCACACCTGGAGGCAGTTACCTCCCTCCCTTCTCTCTCCCTTAATCCATCTGGACATACTCTAATACACTTGGACACACCTCCCACCCCAGGCATTGCTTGGGAGTGACTCTCTAGCCTGCCACGCATGCTTTCCAATTTTCTTAATAGAGCTAATCAACTCCAGTCAACGCAGAGGAGTGGGAAGGTTACCAGAGAAAGAATGTCCCCCCAAAATCTTAGTTTCAGCAGATCCAGAGTGGCCTTCCAGCAGGAATAAGCTGCGAGTGATGAAGTCCCATCTTTTACCATGGTAAGGGTGCACAGGGTAAAGATATAGATTCTTCCAGATGACTGTCAGGCTGTCCTCCATCTTAACCCAAATGGGATGTGCAGGGAATGTAGCAGCAGCAGGCAGCAGTGTCTCCCAGTGGTTCCAATAGAAATGTCACACTTTCTGCTGGGCTGCCTGAAACTTTCTGCATAAACTGGTTAAAGAAGTTTAACCTAATGCCTGACTTTAGTGAAATCTACTATTTTACTGGTTACCTTTTAAGTACACTGGCTTTTGTAGGCTGGTGCCCCACTGAATTTCAAAATAGCTTTAGGCAATCAATGGCACTTGGGTAATTATGCCAGGGCAATAACTTTTAGTAATCAGACATTTTCAATAAGGCTAGGATTTTCTAGGCCAACCTAGAAGGTTTGGCCTATAACTGTCTCTCACAAGTGCAGTCTGTATGCTTGTACACTTGTTAGCACTATTTTCTATAGCTCTGTTTTATCCAGCCTCATCTTCTAAAAATAACTACAATCCCTTGATCCTAAAGGGGAGCTGATGGGCGAAGATCATCCATCTTCTGTAACTTCTTCAGGCTGACTCAGGGGCGTTGACCTTACTGAGCCAGGAACCTATACTCTTAGCCCTCTTTACCAAGGGGCTGCAGGATGAGATGTCCATTAGGAGCTTTACTCCTAACTGGAAATCACATTTAACCTTTAACAACTATACAGACTTCTTCTTGGGCTACAGCACTGTAGCCTTTTAACATTCTAGTTTGCAAAAGCAGTTTCCTGACTGGCTGGGGAAACTGATCACTGATGACCTAACAATGCCTAAATTACCTTTGTAGGCCTTAGGTCTCAATAAAGACAATCTCAGATCCACAAGCATCCTTTCCTGAACAGATATGCCAACTCAGAATTCTCACTGCTAGTTAGGGCTTTGAGCAGATGCAGGAGGTTGGGATCTTAAATTATCCCCCCATGTGACAAACTTCAGTTTTGCTACCCACTATCACAGATGACTGGCAAGTTCCTGTCCAGTAGACAGACATGGGCATTAGAAAGGCAAGCTTACAAACTATACTTCTAGGACCTCCTGGCTCTGATTAACTTTTAAAGGGCCAAGTATAAATCCAGAAGGATCACAGTAACTCCATATTGTACTAAGACCCCATTCTGTATATGACTGACCTTACCGTAAGTCCTACTCCCCCCACCCCTCGCTGTTGTAAGTGGAATTTTCAGTATCTAATTGTGAGTGTGATTTCCAATATTTGTGAGCAGGATTTCCAGTATCCAACTGTGAGTACAATGTCCAATGCCTAACTAAAACCCTGCAGCTGTGCACACATCCCCCTTGCTACACCCCTATGGCTTAACCAATCAATTTTAAATGCATCAGTCCCTTAAACTGACCAATGGCCCTTTCCAGATTCCTTCCCCCTACCAAATGTGCCAATGCTTTAGGATTATTTTTTAATTTTCCCGCGGTGTGTGTTGATTTGTTAAAAGATGCTATGATATGCTAAGTCCCTGCCTTCCCCCCAAAATGTATAAAACAGCTGGGAGCCCGAGGCTCAGGGCCTCTTGCATTACCAGCATGCTGAGTGTGCGCAAGACCGAGCTAGCTCGAAATAAATGCCCTTTTTGCTGCTTGCATTGGTCTTGGTCTCTGGAGGTCTTTCGGGGGATCCGAACTTGAGCATTTCACAAGCACACATGACTCTAGGATCTGACACCATCTCTGCCATCCAAGCAGTGGCTTACTGCATCTGGATGTTTCATCCATTTTGTCCCAGGAGTGACTTTTTCTTTTTTTTTTTTTTTTCTTTTTTGGCCAGTCCTGGGCCTTGAACTCAGGGCCTGAGCACTGTCCCTGGCTTCTTCCCGCTCAAGGCTAGCACTCTGCCACTTGAGCCACAGCGCCGCTTTTGGCCGTTTTCTGTATATGTGGTGCTGGGGAATCGAACCTAGGGCCTCGTGTATCCAAGACAGGCACTCTTGCCACTAGGCTATATCCCCAGCCCTAGAAATCCATTTTTGATCTCTAAAGTCTTTTACCAACTTCTGCTGTAACTCTTACACTTTAGCTTTCTCATTTGCATTTGAAAAATTGAAGCCTGGAGGTATTTGAAGAAATCTGGAGCCTAGGTGCCACCCATTGCTTTAGGCTGCTTGATTTTACCTCCAAATTTCTTATCTAGAAATGCATTCTAAAGCCTTTTAATAACCTCCTTTAACACCTACACCTCAGCCTTTATTTGCATCCAAAAAACTCTGAAGCCCAGGGCACACATTGCCTCCAGGCTGCCTGTTTTAGAAGAGCCATTTTTTTCATCAGTCTCAGTTACTGCATGAAGACCTTTGAACTCAATTGGCAATTTTTCCTTAATGCAAGAATTACAATTACAAAAATAGAAATACTTGTTCATTTAGCTTTCCAACAAATTAGTGAGAAAAGTTAGCCCATTCTGTTATTTCTTTCTACATACAGAGAGTTAATGAGAATTTTACTTCTATCCCCATTTGTTAATATACTTTAAAATATTTTCCTGATTATATGTAACTTAAGGTAGTTAGAGACTTACTATTACATCACAGTATACACATAAAATTCAGTACCTGAATCATTAAACTGATACCCAAAACAATTGTAACAAAAGTACATTCCACAGTGTACACCAGAATTACGAACATGAGAATCCAGACTTAGCATCTTTGCTTTTTCAATACATCCAAACTACAAAAAAGTACAGAAATCAAATTATATCAGGTAAATAAACTTTTAACCCTCCTTTAAGATTTTTTTCAATTTTAATCCATCCTAAGGAGCAGTTTTAGAAATATCAGTCAAATCATTTATTTTTACCACCAGGTTTCCAATGCTCACCTGAAAACAAAAGAGACAAAAGAAAAGCCTCCATTGGCCTACAGAATGGCCTATCTCCATCCTACTCCTTAAAGCTTGATTAACTGTCTTGGTGCCAGTTTGCCCTCTTCCACCATGAATGGATGCTCCCTATGGCTGTCCCACCATGTGGACTCCCTCCAAGGCCCGTGCCACCATGTGGACTGGCTACGCTACACCTTTGTTAGATCACTCCTCACTCCTTAGGGTAGGCACACAGGCCTGTCCTAAGTTTTCCTGTCTTTTTTTTTTTTTTTTTTCTCTCCATCTGACTGAGAAACCCAAGCAATTCTTTAACAGTAACAAACTTTTACATCCAAATATCTAACATTTAGCCCCAAATTTTAACAGTGGAGGAAAATAAATTTCAAGTTCCCAATGCCTTTTGCTAAATTAGATAACTTGATGAGAGTTCAAACATCTTAATTCATTAAGATACCCACATTTTTTCAACTGCAAATTAAAAATCCTTAGAAATCTTTTGAACTATAGTTCCTCTTTTAAAACAATGCACTAATCCTTTAAAACATCTAACTTGTTGACCTTTGAGTTTAAACTTAAACTCACCCATTTTAACATCATACTGACAGTTATAATCTTGAATATGTTCACACTCACACATATTCAAAAGATCTTAAAGTGTGCAAAATAAATATCGGCTGTACATTTTTCAGTGGCAAGAGGTATTTATGCCAATCTTACTCTTGCAATAACCATCCAAGATTTAAGACAAAACTTTTAACAAATGGCTTTAACATTCTCCAGCCTCATTTACCATGGCTTGCTAGTTTTAGCAAGACATTTTAGCACACCAGATACTCTTCTGTTGAAGATAGCTGGAAGGGGGTTCCCTGGATTAAGACTCAGTCCACCCTGTACTTGACTCTAGTCTCAGCCCAATTTTGACTAGAGCATTTTACAGATCAATTGACTTTTAAATACCTTCAGTTGGAAGAAAATGGTTAAAGAAGCTACCTCTCTTCCCCTGCGTCCTCCAGATCCCAGGAGACCTGGGGAGGCTGTTTGAAACTGGATACCTGCGGAGGCCTAGTGTCCCATGTCTTCCTGTAAAGTTAGATCACAACCAACACATCCCTCTGTAATGCCCAGATTTCAAGGCCCCCAAAGACAACCATCAGAGTCCAGAGTCAAAGCCAAACCGCAAGGGTCGTTTATTACGAGTTCAAACCCGGACACCCCCCCCCCCCCCCAGCTGCGCACTCGTTGCCAGTGACGCTGAGAGGCCCCGAGCACAACTCCAGCACAGCTTTTACAGACAAGTACAGGGAAGTTGGGGAAGACCCCTGATTACAAGTACATGATTGGTTGACATTTGCCCTAGTTTACTGGTCACCTCAGGATTGGCCTGGGTTTTCCCACCTAATGTATGGGCCAGCCGGCCTTAACCTTGGGATACAGATTCGGGGGGGCCTCCAGGAGTGGTCACGTAGCCACATTCCTGGAGCCAGATGGTTCTTGTCTCTTGTGCCCAGATCCGGGCCGGGGTCTGAGACCAGGCACTTAGTCATGTCCAACCTTGAGTGGGCTCCGGGCGTGGACAATTAATCACGTCCCAGGCCAGATGGCCATTATCTCCAGTACTCAGGTTCGGGTATGTACAGAGTTCACAGAGGGGTGTGTGTGTGTGGGTGTGGTTACAGAGTAGCTATATGGAGAATGCTGGTATTTCTCCACTTCCCCATGGGTCAGCAAGCAAAGGCACAGAAGCAAAATAGCCATTAGGGCACAATGGTCACAATTTTATTCTCTATGCTCTTCACCCTCCATTATGAGAACCTTCTGAAGGGGGTCAAGGTGACCCTTGACTACCCCCACCTTAGAGAGCTCTGCTGCATCCAGCTTCTCTCTGTCTCAAGCCTATAGCCTGCACCTTCAGATTCAGACAGACCCACACAAATGGGCCCACTCAGACAGTGCGCTCCATAGCACACCTTTACAGACGGGGTCACTCAGACAGTCCCGACCAATGCACCAGGCCAATGCACCACAAATGTAATGGCGTCCAAGGGAGGGGCAATCCCCCATCCCTCCAAGAGCCCACCACTCAGAGACAGTCTCAAGTAAAAAGATGAATTTATTGGGGAAGTTCCAGATGGACCAGTCCCAGGTTCCAGAAAAACATATAACACAGAACAGGACAGTAGTACAGAGATGTACTTCCGGAGGATTTCCAAGTACCAACAAACCAATTCAGTGCCAATGGAGAGCTGAACTGGGACACCATGGGGAAGACGGACACAAGATTCAAACATGTGGCATAGCGTAATCCGTAACATTAGTTTCTTGAGCTACACTATAAAGAAATTCATAGCTGACTCCATTGGATTCCTATGAGGACTAACATACATTAAGTCCCAGAAGTATTTTCTGTATCCAGAGTTACTTTGTATTGTAGAAAACATTCACTTTCAGGCTGTGTGATTTTCCCTGAGTGACTCCATTTTATGAAACAGCAGTTACATCCGTTTTCAGTGCAAATGCTGAAGCAGAATGATTCCCCATCTTATTTGTGCAAATAACCATCCAAATTATGAGGCAGACTGATACATAATAAAAAATTACTACGAACTTATCAAATTAAATCAGAAACAAATAGACACATATCAGACAATATCAGACACATCATATCACATGAACCAGGCCACAGACTATGAAACATACTACATTAAGGAATAATGCAACCTCCTCACCTGGATCACATAAAGGAAGGGTGCTTAGCACTGGGGTATGTGGCTCCACACTGACCCATCATTTGAACAGCATCATAGTATACATCATAGTCAGACAGGCAAAGAACTTGTGACTCAGTCCCCGAGGCTTTAGCTTAGCTCAATTCCTGCTTGACAGTCCTGATCCAGTAAACTTGGGATAGCTCTGTTTTGAACTAATTTTAAAAACAGATTTACAATTCGAACTCCTTCTGTGTTTTGACCCTACTGTGCCTCAACAGACCATGGCTTCTTATCCACCCACCCTCAGTAGCTCTTATCAGTAGCTAGGCTTCTTTGAACACCCTTTAACTTTTCTTAGCTATTCTGCAATTTTTATGACATTATGATGTATGAAGTGTGACCAGAAAGTTAATATTAGAAATTAAGATTGGAATAGAGAAACCTCTTGGATAATTGGCTCATGACTATCAAGCAAAAGCAGTAGCACTCAACAAATTAACACCAACAAAATTGATGTAGCTTGTGAATGGATTATAATTTAATAAATTCAGACACTGTGAAAAGATGAAAACTTGCTCTTAGAATTTTGATAGTTATTGCTAATTAACAGAGACCTAAAGAGATAATGAAAGTACTTTATGATCTACCATTTAATGTAATGCATTGGATATGATTTGGTCCATTTGAGACTTGTAAGTCCAATCAGCTCTTGACCTATTCTAACTGGTCTTCTGAAATACAAGACTCTGGGGGTGGAGTTTTGGAGAGTATTTCTTCTTTTAGAAATTATTTTTGGTTTGAGATATTGTTTGCCTTGATGAATTGAGAACGTCAGGGCTAACTGAGGTCCCCAAGGTCCCCAAGGAACAACGGTCTCAGAGGGTCTCAGAGCCTTGGCAACAGTCAGGCGAAGGATTGTGGAATGTCCTCTGCCCATCCCATCATTGACACCTTGTCCCACTTGGAATACAACTGTTATAACCAGAACCAGAGGCTTCCTGCTCACGGATGTGAGGTGGGAGATGAACCAAAATAGCCACACAGAACTCCCAGTGGATACTAAGAAGCCATTCCTTCTCTCCTAGAGCCTCCTCCTACACAAACACTCTAACTCACTTCTAGCCCTGTGGTAAGTCACAGAAAGGAGAATAGGAGCTGCCGGCATTTGTAGTAACAGGATGAGAAAGTGTGAGACTTCCTGTTATGTGTGTGTGACAGCTGGTGATAAGTGGAGGGCCCTGCACAGGAAATCCGCCCGCTTCTGCAATGAGACCTGCCTGAAACTTGGGTGCTCCTTTAGTCTGCATGTTGATGGTGGGACAAAGGGGCACCTGGGCCATGGGTGAGGTGGTAGAGAAGAATTTGGAAGGGCCTCTGGCACCTGCTACAGAAGAGAACTCCCGAGACTTGGTGGAAATTTTAAATGGGGAAAAGGTGAAATTTGATGACATGGGACTGTCCTTAATTCTTCAGAATGGCCTGGAGACCCTCCGGGTGGAAAATGCTCTGACAGATGTCATCTTGTGTGTGGACATTCAGGAATTCTCCTGCCACCCGCGTGGTGCTCGCTGCAGCCAGCAAACTATTTCAGGTCAGCATGGCGTGGACTAGAGTCAAATTGTGTGCAAGCTGCAAGGAAAATGTGTGTCTATACGAGAACTTAATCTAACTCATTTGCTGATATGGTTTATGTGTATTTTATTAAGATTTGTGTGTCTACTTGAATTAAAAGAAAGGGAGCTAGCAAATGTGGATTTTAGGATTTATGCCACATTATAAGAGGGACTAGCATTGTTTAAAAGCAGTGTTAGATTCTTAGGGTCAAACTTTCATGTATGAGATTTCTTCCCATGTCCTTGTTCGTAAGGATGGGAAATTACCTAAGTCATGGAAATATTTTCTCCCTTTCCTCCCTCTGACTAAAGTATTGGGACAATGATATTGTTATTGTTCAACAACAGAGGTAAAGAAGGGAAAAGATGTGGCCTCCTGCAGTTATCAAATGATTGGCTGGAAATTAGGAGCTTCAGTGCATGTATGTATGCAAAGGGTAGATTATGAAGGAAGTCCAGATGAAAAAGGTCCTTAGTAAGTAGGGTATCAGTGACTCATGCCTGTGATTCTAGCTACTCAGAAGACTGAGATATGAGAATTGCAGTTAGAAGCTAGACTGGGCAGTGTGAAATGCTTATCTCCAATTAACCACAAAAGAGTTGTGGCTCAAGTGGTAGAGCTGATGCCTTAAGTAATAAAGCTAAGGAATAGCTAAGACCCTGAGTTTAAGCCCCAGTACTGGCATGTGACTCATACATACATCTCTTGCTTCCAAAAAAACTCATAGTGGAAAGACCAGGAGGCTAGGAGACTGAGAGACATGGTCTATTCTTTTTGGCTCTGAAACTTTAGGAGAGTCTCTTAGTTGCTCTGAATTTCTGTTGTGTCATCTATGAGATGGAGTCAATGATGAGTACCACAGCATTGCTGTGGTAATGGAACCTGTGACTGAAAAGCATGCACAGTGGCCAGCATATTGTAGATGCTCACTATATCTGTGTTGAAATTCTCCACCTACTTCTGTTTGGTTCAGCTAAGAACACTTACTAAGTGTTCACAAGCAGCGAATCCCTGGTGTAGGAACATGGCAGAACCAGGAATCCTGTGAATATGACTGGAGATTGATGGGGGAGAGGGAGAGGGAGAGAAGAGAGGGAGAATGGGTAGGGAGGGGCAGTCTGAAAGGGCAATGTGGATGAAGATATCCAGGGAACTTGAAAAGGAATAATATCCTTATAATTCTTCTTAGTGTTATTCTTTCTAATTCTCAGTTCTGGTTGAGGAAATTAAGTGTCATGGAAGGCTTTTTGTTTTGTTTTGTTTTGTTTTGAGGTACTTAGGGGGAAATGTCTTTGCAATGCAAAAGCAAGGCCAGCTGATTTTGGAAGAGGGCTGAGTAGCTCCCTATGTTGGCAGGGCCAAGGAACCTCTGGTTGTGAGGAAAGTCATGTCTGCTGCATACCAAACAGATATTTGTTTTGTTTTATTTTGTTTTAGTGCCAGTACTGGGACTTGCACTCGGGGCCTCTTGCTTTTACTTGCCTTTTCCACTCAAGGCTGGCACTCTTCCACTTGAGCTATACCCCCACTTCTGGCATTTTTTGCTGGTTATTGGAGATAAGAGTCTCACAGACTCTCCTACCTCAGTTGGCTTTTAATCAAGTTCCTCAAATCTCAGACTCCTGAGTAGCTAGGATTACAGTCATGAGTCACTGGGTACCTGGCTGAGTTTTATTTTTGTGACAGCTGGATGAAGGTGACAGTCATCTTCCTTTTACAGATGAAGAAATGGAAGGTCAACGTTACATGTCTGGTCATTGCTGGAGCAGGGATTCAGCACATTCTAGAATTTCTTGTTTTTACTGCAGTGCCAGCTGACAGGAAGAAGTTTGGGGCTTCATGCCACAGAAAGTGTAGGCATAGCAATACAAGTAGATTGACTTAGTTAAACATCTGACTTACTCCAGCATTACTGAATAAGCACTTGCCTTGACAATCAATCACAACCCATCTTAGAATTGAATGTAGGCAATATTAGATCAGTGCCTTGGGTAATTGTTTTAGGCTTATTGTTTCTGTTTGGAATGACTGGAAAATTGTTGTTATAATTTGGTTAGTAATGATGTTAGTAGGTTGTTCTGCCTAGGGGACAGGACTGCTGGCCATGTGTTTTTGACATGTCACAATTTTCTCTGGTTTCTTCTGGGTTCAGATCACCCAGCTTTGCCAATGTGGGACACGTACAGAAAGTCTCTACCAATCTTTGGAGAAGCTACAGGCACACAAAGTTGAAGGTGTGCTGTCTGTTGATGGAGACTTTTGCCCAAATTGCCTGATTATGAGGGAAATTCCTTCTATTTTTTTCAGAGCAATGACTTTAGGTTCATATCTAGGGATTTCCAATACAATTTTCCAATTATAAATAATAAAGGATGTAGGATTCTAATTTCTGGGGCTATTAATACTAATGTCATTTCTCTGTTGAGCACGTCTGAGAGGCAGGCCTATGTCACACAAATGGCCCATGAGGTGTACAACCCACTAAATCCCTGTGAGGTGGGGATTTTATCCCTGTTTTAGAGATAAGAAACTGAAGTACAGAGTTTCACAGTCCATATGGTTAATTAGAGATGAGATTTCTTGGATTTTCCTGCCTGGGCTGGTTTGGAACCACAATACTTTTAGATATTAGCCTTCTAAGCAGCTACAACTACAGATATGACTCAGCAGTGTCTGACTTTGTTTCTAAGGTTTTGAAATGATCTGGGAGCCAATTTCCTCTTATGTTCAGACTTAAGAAGGCTAAAGAGCTGACATGGTAGTTTATTTTTCTAATCCTAGAATTGGAGAGGCTGATGTAGGAGAATTATATATCCTAGCCTGGGACATATAATGAAACTCTGCTACAAACAAATAAATGAATAAACAGTGACTACCAAAACAGCAAAAAAAAAAAAACCCTGCATTGGCAGGTTTCCAAATAACTCCCTGTGTTTTGGATACACAATTATATAGTTTTTTAAATTTAGTAAGAAAATACTTCACAGTAAGTGACTAACCAGTTTATTTAACCAGTTCTATAATGACAGTCATTTGATTAGAGCACTTGACTAGCATACTCAAGGCCCTAGTTTCTATCCCCAGCACCAAAACCAAACAAACAAACACATAGAAATAAAAATGTTTTCTTTCTTCTATTTGCTTAGTCTTTGGCGTGTCTTTTGTTTCAAGCTTCTCACAAAGCTCTTTTGTGGGGGCTAGAATGTCAAGTATCTACCAGTTCCATTTTCCCACAGAATTTAGTTTTGTGCTGCCCCTTCCTCTTTTTAAAGTGGTTATTGGTTCCTAAGTCTTTCTGGTGATCTCTAGAGATCTCTAGAGAGGACATGCTCAAGATCCATCTTCACTAGTTCTTGGATTTTAGCAGTTCCATATGCATCTTCTCAGTATTTGAATCTTTCCAGTTTGAAGAAGTAATCCTATGGAGAATAATTAGAGTTCATTCCAGGCTTAGATCCACATATGGTCTTCTGTGATGATCTCCGACCTGCTAGACTAATAGTAGAGGAGGTTCTAATACTGTAAAACTACCTGCTGTTTTCTCCCCCCCCCCCTTAGGGCTGTTTATGTATTTATTTTTGGAATGCACTGTAGCTAAACCCTTATCTCACATTATCCCATTCAATCTTCCTAATAATTACATTAATTGTCTCTATTAGCTCCACTTCACAGAAGCAGAAGACAAGATATTCAAATGTGAAGAAACATTTCCAAGGCCTCAAAGAGATGTGAGGAGACAAAATACTTCTATGACAACCTCTGAGTTTTGCAAAGATGTGCTTCTCCAAAAGATTAGGAAAAATGCAGAGAAAGTCAATGGATATTAGTTATCCTGTTCAGGTTTCGGTTAGAAAAAATAATGAAACCAAGACCATATATCACTTTTTATTTGCGGGAGAGGATTTTTTTTTTAGTCATTAACTACCCCAGTATCTCTCACAAACTATTACTAAACCCCAACCATATGCAGAGAAAAGCATTTTCTTGAACTTATTTGTGGTGCCAGAGGTCTGATGGGGTGAGCATGTGTCAGCCAAACAAGTGCTATATTAGTAACGTCAGACAATGTATTTCCCTTTGTGGGTCTATTTAAAAGTCTTGAGAGGAATGAGGAAGTTGGAGAACAAAAACATTTAGTTGAAATTGAGGAGAATAAAATTTAGAAAACAAACAATAATATACAGTTAGACAGGTTTTAATCCTAGCTCTACTAGAAATAGAGATAGGAAGATCAAAGTCTGAAGCCAGCTCCAGGTAAAAAGTAGAAAGTGTATCTAAATAGTAACTAAAGCCAAAAAGATTGGAGTGTATCTTATTTTGGAGAGAGCTTGTCAAGGCCATAAGTTCAAACCTCTGTACCACCAAAAAGAAAGAAAAAGGAATACACACACACACACACACTACACACACACACACACACACACACACACACACACACACGAAGTATGCTTATCACAGGACAAATTGTAATGAACAATTAAAACTACAAAATGCTTTAGAATTTGTACTGAACAAGTCATTTGTGACCACCTGGATACAGATGGGCTGTGCCTATACAGTGACTCTTTCAGTCTTCTTCTTCATTTGTTTTTGGCATTGGGAGGTGGAACATTATGCTCCAGGGCTTTGGCTGAGGGACACTAGATCATATTTCCTCTCTTTGATATTTAAATCAAATACCTTCTTTGTCATCTCTACTCCTGGTATCTAGAGTATATGGGTCTTCTTTCAGCCAAGATTTTAAAAAGTTGAGCTAGGCACTGATAGCTTATGCCTGAAATGCTAACTACTCAGGAGGCTGAGATCTGAGGTTTACAATTTGAAGCAGTGAGGTGCCAGACTTTGAAGTTAGGCCCCACCACGTGAACCCCATTTTAGAATCGAACCCTGAGCCAATCAGATTTGTACCTGTGTTCTAATCTTGCTTGCACAGCTGATTGTTGTAACCTTGTTCTTTGCCTTTATAAGCCCTGTGTAATCACAGCTCGGGGCTTCCTCCTAACCTCCGCTGTGTCGGTGGGTAGGACGAGGCCCGAGTTGGCAGCTCGTTCAATAAACCCTTGCCTTGCTTTTGCATTTCGGAGTGTCTGAATCTTGGTGGTCTTCTTGGGGGTGGTCTTGCAACTTGGCACAACATTTGGGGTTTCGTCCGGGATAGCCCCAGAGACCCCGAGATCCCAGACTCCGAAGGTAAGAAAACAGCACTGTTCATTTGTCTTGTCCAGTAATTTGTCTGTCTGTTTTGCTTTTGCTTATACTTGTAGGGCGCGAGTCAGTTTGGTTTTTGGCCGGCACTGACCAGGAGGGCCTCCTAAACGAGACTCAACCCGCCCACCTTGTACTTGGGTCTGCTCCTTCTGCTTATCTGGCAGGAGGTTGTGGGCCAACTTGGGTCCACTCCTCCTGTACCCTGGCAGGAGGTTGTGGGCCAACTTGGGAGATCTCCAACTCGTAACTCGGGTCCACTCCTTCTGCACCCTTGCAGGAGGTTGTGGGCCAACTCGGGTCCACTCCTTCTGCACCCTTGCAGGAGGTTGTGGGCCAACTCGGGTCCACTCCTTCTTGCAGGAGGTTGTGGGCCAACTCGGGTCCATTCCTTCTGCACCCTTGTAGGAGGTTGTGGGCCAGCTTGGGAGATCTCCAACTCGTAGCTTTTCTTGTTCTCAGGCCTGTGTGTTTTCCTCCTTTTTTATTGTTTTGTTTTTTGTAGCCTTTTGGACTGAACTTCTGATCAGAGCTATGGATAACGTTCTATCTTGAGGACCTCCATCTAGCCCCCTAGACTTGATCCTAGCTCACTGGAGGGAGGTTAAGGAGATAGCTCAGAACCAAGGTGTGGCCCTTAAAAAGGAAAAGTGGATCACCCTGTGCAAGTCAGAATGGTCCACCTTTGAGGAAATTGAGGGAGCTTTGACATAGGGAGGAAGCATGGAGGAGGAAATGTTTCCCGCTCCATACTCCCCATCCCAGTTAACTCTACAAGAGGAGGACTCTGAGGAAAATGTTTCAGCTGTGCCCTCCGCTCCGGAGGGTCCTGCCCAGTCAACTCGCCGGCGCCGACAGCCCAGGACACGGACGCATCAGCCCCAAGTCCAAGTCCTGACCCACAGCCGCCGACGGGGTGGATGTAGGGCCAGCCCAAGCCACCCACAGGTGGCAGGGATTGACCTCACCATGCTGCGCTGTCATCTCTGTGTTGTTTGTAAGTCTAACAGTCTCTTTTGTGTCAAACCTGCATAGCTCATTGGAAAGATGTACAGGCGATGGTTCACAGAGTGTGAGTGTCCACAGAAAGAACTCTAAGGGGACCCCCACCCAGCCTTAAGCAGAAAATTGTTTGGTGCGCTAAAATGTTTTACTAAGACTAAAAATGTTTTACTAAAACTATCAAGCCCTGGAAAATGAGGCTGGAGAATGCTAAAATCATTTGTTAAAAGTTTTTTGTCTTAAAATGTACGGCCGATGCTTATTCAGCGCACTTTAAGATCTTTTGAAAATGTATGTGTGTGTGCATGTGTGAGTGTGAACATGTTCAAGACTGCAGTATGATGCAAAACTAAGTTTAAATTCAAAGGTCTTCATGCCATGCAGTAACTGGGACTGAAGAAAAAAAAAAAAGGCTCTTTTGAAACAAGCAGCCCGTAAGCAAAGGGCGGCACCTGGTTTCAGATTGCCTGTGAGCTTCAGTTTTTCCAATGCAGATAAAAGCTAAAGTGTTGTGTTAGTGTTAGAAAGGCTTTGGAAATCAAGAATACATTTCTAGATAAGAAGTTTGGAAGTAAAATTGTCCTAAATAATTATTGCAAAGTGAGAAAAGGAGAATTATGGCTACCAAAATGTTTAATTGCCATTCCAGCTTCTTTGTAGTTTTTTTGTAACAGTTTCCAGCAGGCCCACAGAGAAGCACAGGTGATTCCTACAAGTTTGTCAAGATATAATACTGACCCTTAATAAGTTCCAGGTAAGAGAGCATGCTTAAAAACTACTTCTGTGTGGACCACCTTGTTGCTTATAATTGGAGTAAAGTGGCCCCTTATAAGACTCATTGATCTGAATCTGCGGTTCGAAGCCAGCCCGGGCAAAGAAAGGTCCCTGTGAGAGACTTGTCTCTAATCAGCCAGCAGAGGGCTGGGAACGGAGTTGTGTGGAGCTCAAAAGTGGTAGGGTGCTAGTCTTGAGCTGGAGAGCTGAGGGACAGCACTCAGGCCCTGAGTCCAAGTCGAAAGTCACTCCTCCTGGGACAAAAGTGATGGAGCATCCAGAGGCAGTAAGCCACTGCTTGGATGGCAGAGATGGTGTCAGATCCTAGAGTCACTACTGTTGGCCTTTCAAAAGTTAAAGCCGGGAAGTCCTAGAAGAATAGTTCATGAGCATGCCTTTCCAGTGCCCATGTCTGTCTACTGGGCAGGAATTTGCCAGTCATCTGTGATAGTGGTTAGTAAGGGTAAGTTTGTCAAATGAGAGGATAGATTAAAATCTCACCCCCCGCATTTACTCAAAGCCCTGACTGGCAGTGAGAATTTTAAGCTCATACATCTGTTTAGTAAAGAAAGCTTGTAGACCTGAGATTGTGTCCTTATTGAGATCTGTTAAAGGCCTGCAAAGGTATATTGTTAAAAATTGCAAGATCTGTCAGCTTACCAATGCCCCCAATCAACAGATTACTAAAGGAGCTCGCCTCTGTGGGAATAGGCCAGGCGTGTATTGGGAAGTAGATTTCACAGAAATTACAAATATTTGCTAGTTTTTGTAGACACCTTTTCAGGATGGGTTGAAGTCTATCCAACAAAGCATGAGGCTGCGAATGTAGTGGCTAAGAAGATCCTGAAAGAAATCCTACCCAGGAGATTAAACTCCTTAGAACCACGGTGGAAGGGACCCTAGACGGCATCGCCACTTGGGTTCATTGCTTCCACGCCAGGCCAGCTGACCCCTTTGCCCTGGATGACAACTACCGTGATGGAACATGGGAGGTCTCCAAGCACCCAGCTGGGCCGCTTCGCCTTTGCCTCAAGAAAAGAAAGTTAGACTGAATATTGTTATAATTTTCTTTTTGCCTTCTTTCCTTACTACCCTGGCTGGTGTTAATGTTATTTTGGCAGCTCACTCCAAAGTGAGGTGAATCCTGCAGTCCCTTGGTAAAGTAGACTAGGGTTATAGGTTCCTGGCTGGGTGAGGTCAACGCCCCTGAGTCAGCCTGAAGAAGTTACAGAAGATGGATGATCTTCACCCATCAGCCCCCCTTTAAAACCGAGGGACCAGAGTTATTTTCGGATACTACTTTTGGTCCTACTGGCCCATGCCTTACCTCTATATCATCCCCTAGACATGCAAGCCATTGAAATGGACAGAATGGAGCCATGATTGGCTCCCAAGGTACCAAAAAGAAAAAGGGGGAAATGAGGTGCCAGACTTTGAAGTTAGGCCCCACCACGTGAACCCCATTTTAGAATCGAACCCTGAGCCAATCAGATTTGTACCTGTGTTCTAATCTTGCTTGCACAGCTGATTGTTGTAACCTTGTTCTTTGCCTTTATAAGCCCTGTGTAATCACAGCTCGGGGCTTCCTCCTAACCTCCGCTGTGTCGGTGGGTAGGACGAGGCCCGAGTTGGCAGCTCGTTCAATAAACCCTTGCCTTGCTTTTGCATTTCGGAGTGTCTGAATCTTGGTGGTCTTCTTGGGGGTGGTCTTGCAACTTGGCACAACAGCAGAAAAGTCCATTAGACTCTAATCTTCAAGTAACTAGCAGAATTCCAAAAGTAGAGTGGTGGCTCAAGTGGTTAGAGAACCAGCCTTGAGTGTAAAAACTAATGTACAGCACCAATTCCCTGAGTTCAAACTCCAGAACCAGAGTGCATGCACACACAGACAGAATACAAAGTTTATTTCTCTATACTTTTGGAAATACTGTTCCATACAATCTCCCAACTAAAACACCATAGAGAAATTCTTGCATCATTTGTATCTTGGGTCATGAGCTCATGCCCACATCAAGCCCATGAACATATAACTGTCCGCCATGAAAATATTTTATAGGACTGGGTTTGAGGATGGTTCACACCAAATTTTCCATGAGATGTGGTGGCCACATGTGGAACATCTGTGCCTTTGGTTAAACAGCCATGAAGCTCACCATCCCTTACGTTGCTCAATGTTTCTGCTTTAGTCCATATTTTGGTTTTTGATTGTAAGAGACAGAAACTCAAATCAAATAGGCTGATGCAAACCGGAAGAAGGTATTTGGTTATATTAGGAAATCATGAGAAGGATGCAGCCCAGCCCACATAGAAGAGGAACTAAGGCTTTGACTGCAATCAGAAAGCGTTCTCTCCATCCCTCACCTGGCTATCTCGCACACTGGAATTCTTAGGTCACTTTGTCATGTGTTTGGAAGTGGACCTGTTTAAAGCTCTGAGGCTTACTTCTAGTTTTAGTTCCAGAAGGGATCTGAGGGACTTCCTATATTTTTACTATAAGAAGCCCCTGGGAAAGATGCTGACTGCTCTAGGTTTATTAAATTACACAGCCCTAAACCAATCTCAGTGTCAGGGAAGTGGACACTGGAGGAGCCTAACGTAGGTTCAGCCAGAAATATGCACATGTGCGTGTCCCCTCAGTTTCAATGCTATATTCCTTTCCTTTTTCTTTTTTTTCCTGTGCTGGTACCAGGGCTTGAACTCAAGGTTTCATGCATTCACTTGGCTTGCTTGCTCATGGCTGGTACTTTACCATTTGAGCCTGGAATTTTGCTGATTAGTTAAAGATGGAGTCTTGCAGACTTGTTTTGGTTTAGGCTAGATTTAAACCATGATCTTTAGATCTATCTCAGCCTCCTGAGTAGCTAGGATTACAGGTATGAGTCACTGGTGCCATCCAACTTCAATCACTCAGTTCTTATTTTATTTTGGTTGTTACTGTTTTGTGTTCTAAAATATCTCTGCTCCTTTTTATTTTAACTAATTTTTATTTTTTATTACAAAGGTGATATACAGAGAGGTTGGTTTCATAAGTCTGGTAATGAGTACATTTCTTTTTGGACGTTATGCTCTCTCTCAATTTTCCCCTCCCATCCCACAAGTTGTTCGTTTTCAACATAGTGTCTAGTGAGTACCATTGCTGCATTCATTCACCCTTTGTCCCTCCATTTCTGTTTCCTTCCTTTATCTCCCCCCACTCAAAGACAGATAAATGAACAAGGAAGAAATAAAGGAAAAATATTGTTTCAATTTCCTGGAATTCAGTAAATATTATTTTATATAATCAGAAGCACAGAGGCATTGTACTTTTGTGACCCCCTCCCTATAATAGTATCCTCCTTTGCTTTCACCGTACATAAATGCCTAGACTACTGTATAATTTATCATGTCCCAGTTTATTTTAGATGTAGCTTCTGCATATGAGAGAAAACATGTGTCATTTGTCTCTCTGAGCTTGGCTTACCTCACTTAAGATGATTTGTTCTAGGTCCATTCATTTCCATGCAAATGACATAATATTATTCTTTCTAATGGCTGTGTAAGATTCCACTGTGTATAAGTACCACATTTATCTCTGTAAGCCATCTTAAATTTTTGTAAGCCATTAAATTAATGTAAGCCATCTTAAATTTTTTCAGTGAGGCCATCTCTGTTTAAAGCTTTTTTCCTTGCTATGAAAGAATATCATTTAGTCAACCAGCATGCCTCTAACCATCTGTTAAAGGTAGACATTGTTTCATTTCATTAGTACTTTGACTCTAAAACAAAATCAAACTCACATGAATAAGTTGTGTCTGGGATCTATAAAAATTTGCATAAAATGGTTTAGGCCTAGGTGTCAAGCAAGACTTACTAGATTTAAGAGATCCTTTGGGCTCAGAATGTGGCTTAGTGGTAGAAAGCTTGCCTAGCATGCACAAAACCCTGGATTTGATTCCTCAGCACCACATAAAAACAGAAAAAGCCAGAAGTGGTGCTGTGGCTCAAGAGGTAGAGTGGTAGCCTTGAGCAAAAAGAAGCCAGGGACAGTGCTCAGACCCTGAGTTCAAGCCCCAAGACTGGCAAAAAAAAAGAAAAAAAAAAAGAGAGATCTTATGTTGTGCCAGTGCCTGGCCCGAAGACACAACGTTGTTAAGGGATGGAGACATGGAAATTACTGTTTACAATACTGGGTGATAAATGTGACGGTAGAGCTCTACATAAGGGCTATGGGAGCTTGCAGGAGGGCATTAAACCATGCTGGAATAAAAGCAGTCAGTTAATGCTTCCTGGAAGAGGTGATATTTAAGCAGCATTTGAAAGGTTGAGTAGACATTGGCCAGAAGGAGATAAGTGAAAGAGAGTAGGGAAAAGGAGGGAAACATCCTAAAAGGAAATGCATCTAGGGAGGTAGCATATGGTGCAAGCATGGGAACCACAAGGAGAAGAGGAGGGATGAAGGAAAGGAGAAAGGTGGGCCAATGAGGACAAGGAGTGGGACCAGACCAGGCATGTGTAGGGAGTGAAATATATCTTATAGTCAGTGGGAAGCCATGGAGGAAGATTCAAACAGAAAAAGTGACATGGGGCTGGGGATATGGCCTAGTGGCAAGAGTGCTTGCCTCGTATACATGAGGCCCTGGGTTCAATTCCCCAGCACCACATATACAGAAAATGGCCAGAAGTGGCGCTGTGGCTCAAGTGGCAGAGTGCTAGCTTTGAGCAAAAAGAAGCCAGGGACAGTGCTCAGGCCCTGAGTTCAAGCCCAGGACTGGCCAAAAAAAGAAAAAAAAAGAAAAAGTGACATGACCTGAGATCTCCCGTAAAATCACTCTTTAGGTGGTGGGTAGGCTGAGGCCCCTTCAGTCTAGGGTGGGGGTGGGAAACATCCATCCCAGAGGCCATATAAAGCCTGGGAAGTCATTTGATCAGACCTTGTGAAGGCAGTCACAGGAGGACTAGCAATTCAATAAATCTAGAAGCTTTTCTCATAGCAACATTAATTTATGTTAAGTGAATCCTAATATTAATGTAAAATTTGAAGGACAAGCAAGAAACATTCATTATAGATTAGAGAGATATGTACAGTTCATGATGGGAAAGATATGTGGGCTCCTCATTGGCTGCTTGCTGCCTGTGTTACAGTGTTCAGAGGGCAGCCAAGCAGGCTGAGAATGCACACCTTGTACAAGTGTTAACACATGCTGGCAAAGCTACTGAGATGAGAAGAAGAGATGTGATGAGGTGATTCTTCATATTGTGTTGGTGACCTTGTCTCTGATGATTGACAGTGATATTGTTGACTTCTTTATCAATATAAACGTTAATTCCAATCCAACATTTATGCACACATCCACAATCAACAATCTTCAAAGAAACTAAGCCTCTGATGAAAATTAAGGGAATAAGTCCACAGAAAAGACCTCAAAGAATCAATGAGATCAACGTTGGATATTTTCCAAATTTAAGATGCAGGATTAGAACAGTAGCCAAAGTAAAATAATTGTATTGCTGGTGATACACTTTGGATAGTTATTAAAACTCACATGATATGATGTCTTGTAAATGGTGACTACAAAGAATAGAAATGCTAATTTAGATGTGATCTTTCCAAGAGACATTTTGTTGTTGGTGGTGGTGGTGGAAGTGGTGGTTATAAGGCTTGAACTCAGGGCCTGGGCACTGTCCCGGAGCTTTTTTTCCCTCAATGTTAGTTCTGTACCACTTTGAGCCGCAGCTCCACTTCCAGTTTTCTGGTGGTTAATTGGAGATAAGAGTCTCATGAACTTTTCTGCTTGGGCTGGCTTCAAGCAGATCCTTGGATCTTAGCCTTCTGAGGAGCTAGGATTATAGGTGCCCCAAGTTCCCAGTGATTTTTGTTGTAGTTGAAGTCAGAGTGAAACCTTTATGCTTGATTTGTGGCGACATATTAGCAGTAATGAAGAAGGGTGATCTGGAGCATTACTATAGCTCAAAACATATTAAATTCAATGAAGTGGGAAGCCCCCTGTGTGCGGATAAAATCCATGCTCTTCAGTGGAGTTTGGAATCACAAGCTGCTTTCTCCTGGTTTTGTTGTGACAGAGATAACGTTACCAGATGAGATTGGCAGCGAGTCAGCTAATCACAAAGAAGCTAAGCCTCATGTAGAGGGAGAACTTGTACAAGAGCCTGGTGGCTGCTGTGGAGGCTTTAACACCTAAGTAAAATTATTTCAGAGTGTTATTTTGTCCCAGAGAACAATAGTCAGCTCTGAGACAGATTTATTACTTAGCACAAAATATTGAAAACACCTTGAAAGATTCTGCAGGAGATTTCTAATTTTTCTGTCAGACTTGGGGAAATGAACATAACAAACACTGCCCAACTGGCCATTTTTGTTCATGGTTTAACTGCAGAATTTGACACGCAGAAGGAACTGGTGACACTCACTGTATCATGCATGACACTACAAGAGGTGGTGACTTATATGAAAAGACTGGTCTAATCAATGAAAAAACTTGAGCTAATGTTTGAAAAGTTAAGTGGCCTTACTATAGATGGAGCTCCAGCTCCAGTTGGTTCACAAAATGAGTTAATTGCATTTGTCAAGAAAGAACTGAATCATCTCACTCTTGATCCAAATGATTTGATTATATGCCACTGCATCCTATACTAAGTCTCTTATGCTTAGTTGTTATAGTTCAATGTGATGTCATAGTAGTATTGTGCAGAAACTTTGTCAAACCCAGAGAGTTTAACATCCTCCAGTTTAAGGAATTTCTGAATGATCTAGATTTTGAGTATAGTGATCTTGTTTGTCACTGATAAGTTGATAAGTGTGGTGGTGAATCTCAGGAATATGCTCATAAGCTTGTACAAACTGCAGGCTAAAGTCAAGCAGTTCATGGAGGTGAAGGGAAAACTTGTCATGGGACTGAATGATAGCAAGAGACTATGTGATCTAGTATTAGTGGGTGGACATTGCCAAATCCCTCTAGAACTAATCATCAAGCTGCAGCTTCTCCCCTCTCTGCTTTCATATGTAAAATCACTGAAAGGTAAATTAAGGCTGTGGAAAGTTTGGCTCAAGGGGAATACCATGGTGCTTTTCTGCTACACTTGAATATGCTGGTGAGTGTGCAAAACTAATTGAGGCATTTAATGAAAGATTTGAAGCTGCAAAAAGTAAAAAAATGGAATTGAACATCCTCACTACACTGTTCAATATGGAACCAACTGACATGTTTGATAACATACAACATGATATCAGCATTCAGCTGTGCAGTGATGATGAGCTGAAAGCTAAGTATGACAACCTGGAGTTCCATAAATACTACACAAGCAATGGTGAATTTCCCACTTTGAGAAGACACACGCTGACATATGCATCTAGGTTCCGAACAATTTACTGTGTGAGAACAGTTCTTTTCAAAATTTTCCATGGCCAAAGTCACTTCACTCCAGACTGCCCAGGGCAAATCTGGAAAAACAGTTGCTAGTAGCAACAGTGTCAATATCAGTTAACATCACTAAAGAGTACATCTCCAGTTCTCACATCAGGGCTAAGTTAGTTAAATGTTTGACCAAACAGTAAACGTGTGTGTGTGTGTGTGTGTGTGTGTGTGTGTGTGTGTGTGTGTGTGTGTGTGCCAGTCCTGGGCTTGAACTCAGGGCCTGGTCACTTTCCCTGAGCTTTTCTGCTCAAAGCTGCATTCTACTTGGATCACAGCTCCATTTAGGACGTTTTTTGGTAGTTAGAGATAAGAATCTTGTGGACTGGCTTTGAATAATCATTTTGATGATTTTCAGTTTGATCCTTAGATCTCTCAGCTCCTGAGTAGCTAGGATTACAGGCATGAGCCACTGGTACCCAGTTTAATTTTTTTTTTCTTGGCCAATCCTGGGGCTTGAACTCAGGGCTTGGGCACTGTCTCTGAGCTTCTTTTGCTCAAGGCTAGCACTCTACCACTTGATCCATAGTACCACCTCTGTTTATGTGGTAATGAGGCATTGAACCCAGGGCTTCATCTATGCTAGGCAAGCACTCTACCATACCACTAAGCCACATTTCCAGCTTCCCCTACCTAGTTTAACTTTTAAGTTGCTAGCTTTATATGGTCTGCAAACAATGCTATGAATATCCAGGTAGTCCTTCACAGAGAAAAAGTGCTCTATCCCTGGTCTAGGGAGAACCTTGGTTAGAAAGCAGATGAGGATCTGATGAAGGCAGTTTCAAGCTACATTCAGAGTTCTCTGTGAAGGAGAAAGTCCTCAGGCAGTCTCACCACAGAGCCCAGGGAGAAGTAGCGCTGTTCAGTGAGAAAGAGGGAAAGAACAGAAGTTTGGGAGACCCAGACTACTACAGCAACTCCAGCTCTGAGGTTGGAAATATCTACAAGGCAATGTAACCTTACCAACCTTCCACCTGCCCAGGTCCTGCATATTAGAGGGTAAAGCTTAGAAACAAGGAATTTCAAAGCAACTCAAGTTGTGAACTTCCAATTTTTGTATATTCTGAAGAAGATACACATTACCTTTCTTATTCAACCCTGTTATTTCTTTTTTGTCTTTTCTTTTTTTGTCCTGAGGCTTGAACTCAGGGCCAGGGCACAGTCCCTGAGCTTTTTTGCTCTAGGTTAGAACTCTACCACTTGAGCTAGACCTCCACTTCCTGTGTTTTGCTGGTTAATTGGAGATAAGAGTCTTACAGACTTTCCTATCCAGGCTGGTTTGAACCACTGTCCTCAAGTCTCAGCATCCTGTAGCTAGGATTATAGGCTCAAGCCACCACACCAGCCAAAACATTTTTTATTGTGTATAGTTAGCCAGTCCTAGAGATTGGACTCAGAGCCTGAGCTTTTTTGTTTAAGGCTAGTGCTCTACAACTTGAGGCACAGTTCCATTTCCATGTTCCTTTTTTCATATCTAGACCAGTACTGGCTTTGAAAATGCCTTTTATTTTAATTTAAAAAAATTCCCTGTCTGAGAGGACCAATTAGAAATAGGGGTTTCAGTCTCTTGAGACTCACGGTTCACCTCAGGGTACAAGGCCTAGTGAGTATCATCAGGGCTGGGCTGGAGCCCAACTTAGGCACTACCCTGGCACACTTATGTTAGCCCCGCCTTCAGAAGTTCCTCCCCTGTGTCTCTGCTATTTGTCTTCTGGCTGTAGGATGTGAAAGGCCCAGGAACAGGTCTGCAGCCCAGCATGCCTGTGGTGACTGGCAGAGGAAGCAGACTAGAACTCACATATGATCATGGTTGCCTTGTCACAGTGGGGAGTCATATTTGTGACTAGAGGGACCTCTGCATTTGAATATTTTGGAGTAAAGATCAGAACTAGTGCCAATTTGTAAAAGTTTCTTAGTGGGTGGAATTAGGAAATGAGAAGAGAAGTTTCTAAACACAGGCCAATCCTTGTAATGGTGGTTATAAGAAGCTAGCATGAGGTCCTGGACAGTTGGGATAGAAATTGTTCAGAAAAAAAGGGGGCTGTGCAAGCTCCAGGCGAAGAGCCTGTTCAGGATATGGCAGGGACACTAAGCACAAATGCTGACCTGATCCTGGTCCAGTGGGGAAGTGAGAATCTAAGCAACTCTCATATAATAAGGCTGGAGGGAAGTGGTGGTTGGCTAGAGGACAGATTCATCTCCAGCAGGGAAGTGGGAAATGTACAAAATCAAAAAAAAGTTAAAGTCAGGCGCTGTGGCTCAGGCCTGTAATACTAGCTACTCAGGAGGCTGAGATCCAACACTGGCACCCCAAAGAAAGCCTTGATAGGAAAGTTTGTGAGACTCTTATTTCCAATTAACCAGGAAAACAAAGGAAGTGGAAGTATGGCGTAAGTGGTATAGCATGAGCCTTGAGCAAAAAAGCAAAGGGACAGAGCCCAGTACCTAAGTTCAAGCCCTAATACTGGCACACATATACCAAAACAAACCAAAAAAGCAGCAAATGAAAGCAAAGAATAACTACCATGTCCTGAAATATAAAATATCAGACAGCAGGCCTTAAGATACACATCAGTGGGCCTGCAGTTCCAATTCATACAAGCCTATGCAAGGTGATTCCAGAGCTGATTGTTGTTTCTCATCACAGTTAAAGGAGAAATGTGAATTTGGAGTGTGGATTGGTGTAAGAAAATCTACCTAGCTTACTTGAAGTGTAGGATGACACCATGTATAGATTTCTTCCCATCCATCCACCCATCCATCCATCCATCCAGTTTAAAATTGTCTAGTGTATTCTAGTAAATATGAATTAAGAGAGGAATAAAATTTCAGATGTTTATAAATCTAATAGACAGGACTCCTTACTAGACCCAATAAATCCTGTCGAAAGAGGCTTGTAGAGGCCTGTCTGGAGCCCAAATGTGTTGATGTACACAGGCACAGATTTCACACTGCTAATCAAGGAGGTACACTGACCACATTGCCAAAGAACTTGTTTGACAATGACAGTAGCACTTAAGATTTTCTTTCTCTGTTTTATTTTTCATTTTGATGAATATTATTTTTTTTCTCTTCTTTTTGTTTTCCAGTCCTGGGACTTGGACTCAGGACCTGAGCACAATTCCTGGCTTCTTTTTGCTCAAGGCTAGCACTCTACCACTTGAGCCACAGCACCACGTCTGGCTTTTTCTATATATGTGGTGCTGAGGAATCAAACCCAGGGCTTCATGTATATGAGGCAAGCACTCTGCTGCTAAGCCACATTCCCAGTCCTGGGGCTTGGACTCAGGACCTGAGCACTGTCCCTGGCTTCTTTTTTGCTCAAGGCTAACACTCTGACACTTGAGCCACAGTGCCACTTCTAGCCATTTTTTGTATATGTTGTGCTGGGGAATCGAACCCAGGGCTTCATGTATAGGATGCAAGCACTCTTGCCACTAGGCCATATTCCCAGCCCCACATTCCCAGTCTTGATGAATACTATTTTATATGATCAGATACACATGGGCATTGCCTTTGTATTCCTCTCCTAAGAGTATCCTCCTTTGTTCTCACTGTGTGTGAATGCCCAAAGTCCTGTATAATTTATCATGTCTCCATGTATTTTAGATCTAGCTTCCTCATATGAGAGAAAACATGCATCATTTGTGTCTCTGAGCTTGGCTTATTTCACTTAACATGATTTGTTCTGGGTCCATCCATTTCCCTGCAAATGACATACTATTCTTTCTAATGGCTACATAAAATTCCATGTGTATAGGTACTACATTTTTAATCCACTCATATATTTCTTTCTCTATTTTTAAAATATAATATTATTATTATTAAGACTTTGTACAGAAAGTACCATTTCACCATTGAGGTAATGTGCACATTTCTCTTTTGGACAGTGTTACTTCTGCCTTCGCTTTCCCCAGTCTCCCTTTCTGTCCCTGCCCACAACTTACATAGGCCGTTTTCCACACAGTGTGTACTGAATAGCATGACTGCATTTGTTCACCTTCCTCTCTTCCTTTCTGTGTCCCTCCTTGACTCTCCTCCTAAAAACAGAGAATGGAAATAAAAAGCACATAGCACCACTACCACCACCACCACCTACAACATAAATAATCCATGTTTGTGTTTCCTGAAGTTTATTTCAGTAAACAGTATTTTACATGTGCAGGAGAGTTACACCTGTGGCTCTCCCCCCTACTGGTATCCTCCTTTGGTCTAACTGTATGTGAATGTCTAGAGTCATGTATAGATTATCATGTCCAGTTATATTTTAGATCTGGGTTCCATATATGAGAGAATACATATGCCATTTTTCTCTTTGAGCTTGGCTTACCTCACTTAATATGAGCTGCACCCATTTCCCTCTAATTTCTCTATTTTTTATTTTGTTGTGTGTATGTGTGTTGGGACTTGAACTTAGGGCCTCACATTCTTGTTTGGCTTTTTCTCTCAAGGCTGATACTCTACCACTTGAGTTACACTTCCACTTCCCACTTCTTGTTTGTTAATTGAAGATCAGAGTCTCATGGACCTTCCTGTTGGGGCTGGCTTTGAACTGTGATTCCCAGAGCTCAGCCTCCTGAGTAGCTAGGATTACAGATGTGAGCCACCAGCACCTGGCAGAGACTCTGACCTCCAATTAACCAGCAAATAGCTTGAAGTAGAGCTGTGGCTCAAATGGTAGAGTACCAGCCTGGAACAAAAAGCTAAGGGACAGCATCCAGGGCCTGAGCTCAAGCCCTGGCACTGACACACACACACACACACACACACACACACACACACACACACACACACACACACACAAATTGAAAAGAAAAAGTATGGTGACTAGAAAAGGTAAAACTACATATTTAACTTTCATTATATACTAATTGGGGAGCCTGGTCCCAGAGACTCCAGCAAAGAGAGGCTCACAGCAGCATAGCCTTGCCAGCTCCTTCAGAAAGAGACACTGAACAAAGAAGTTGTATAGTTGCAGGAGGTAGGAACAGAGGTCAGCAAGGAGAGCCCTGCAAGACATCATTTCTGAGGGCACATGATAGTGGTGCTGCAGACAGCTGCATGCCATGGCCCAAGAGGATTTATAGTGGAAGACCATAGCTTGTAAATCTGTCGCCTGACCATAATTGCTTCCAGGCTGAGATTTACTCACTTTGAAGCCAAGGATTTCATCATTTTTTCCCCTTTCATACTGTCTTGGTCTTCAGAGGGAAAGTATGCTAGTCAAGGGGAAAGGAGAGAATGGAGGGAGATGGATGGATTCTCAATGGTTAAAGCAAGAAAGACAAAGGGAGACCTGAGGGTGAAGGTGTCATTGACTAATTTCAAGAAGTAAGAAAATCAAGTGGTTCTCTTCTCTCCTCTCACCCTCCCTACCTCTTTCTCCCCTTTCGTCCTCCTCCCCACGCTACAAGCAGCCACCAGGTTTGTCTGCCCCAACTGGCTTTGAATCACAATTTATAGATCTCAGCCTTCTGAGTAATTTCACTTATAGGCATGATCTATCAGCAGGCAAGGAGATTTCATTTAAATAAGTCCATTTATGCATACAATGTTTGTTGATGATAATTACTCTTCTTTCTCCTTCCTTCACCCATTTAGGTTTTATGTATTTGATAAGTGAACTTGCTTACACATTCCCTGAGAAGGGAGTAAAAGCTCAAATGTCAAAGAATCATGCTTAATTCATATGAGTCTTGCACGGAGTGGAAAACATCAGTATATCTCTTTTACCTGTCAGTTAATGAACTAATCCTTAACAATAATCTTTAAAAATATCTAGCAAAAATCTGATACAAATGAGAAATAATTGGGACTGGGCTGTGACTTAAGAGTGGTAGAGTGCCAACCACAGCAAGGAAATCAAATGAGAGCATGAGGGTAAGGAGAGGAGAGAGAAGAAAAGAGATAGAGGAGAAGGAGAGAAAAAGAGAGAACTTAGAGCTCATAGTGATTAAGTAACATGACTACTTTTGATTTAGGGACAAAGCTGGTATTCAAATATTCATCGTTCTAATGCTAAAACCCAACACCCTGTTCCTTTGCTTCCAAGAAAGAAGCTAAATACCTAAAATCTAGTCCTGGGGAAGGACCATGGAAATTATAGCTAGAGATGAGAGAGCCATGGCTTTAGGAGTTTAGTTTTGGGATGGGAAATTCAAGGCTCCCAACTACAACAGAAATCCATGGGCAAGTGACAAGCCTCTGGGGTGAGAAGCAGCTGCATTAGCCACTTAGTGTCCTGGAGGGGATCTGAGTCCTGGATGGCCAGACTGGGGTAGGGTAGAGCCAGGCTCTAGGCCAGAGGAGAGCTGGGATGAGGCCTGAGAACAGGGTGAGAACCCTGTGAGGTTCTAGGTATTGAGAAAGAAAAAACAGCTGAGGTTTAGAAACCCTATGGCGTCCCCAGAAGGGTCTTCAGAACTCTGAGCCTGGGACTGGCCTTGGGGACCACAGTAGGCATTGGTGGAGGAGAAAAGTTCAGTTCAGTAAGTTCTGGATAAATGTCTGCTGTGTGGTATGTGCTGCAGAAACAGAGATCATTCATGGTCCTGACTCTGGGACCTCACTGTTCCAGGAAGGCAGGCTGTCTAAAAGGGGATCTTTTTAGGTCTTGAACCCCATGTTCTAACAAGAGTCATACGCACATATCTCTTTCAGGGCCATGTTCTGCAATGATTTAAAGGAAAAGTATGAGAAGAGGATCATTATTAAAGGGGTTGATGCCGAGACCATGCACATTCTCCTGGATTACACTTATACCAGCAAGGCGCTGATCACGAAGCAGAATGTCCAGAGGGTTCTGGAAGCTGCCAACCTCTTTCAGGTGTGTAAATAAACTCAGGACAATGACTTCAACTTGTAGCACACCAGCTGGAGCCAGTGACCACAGCTAGCACTTCCCAACCCTCCATAATCTCTAACTTGTAGCACAGCCTGAGGTGACTGTCTTCTTCTATTTTTGGGGGGAACCTAAGTCCACACGGAGGATAACTCAAAGCTGTTATAGGAACCCTGGGTCCACATGGTTGTGGTGGCTGTGGAAGAACAGTGTATTATTGAAGATGAGGCAGCAGACACTCAGAATTAACCTTCCAGAATGAGATAAATTGGTGGAAAGCAAATTTCTGCTGTTTGTAAGCCACATAGTGTGTGACATGTTATAATAGTAGCCCAGACTAGGGCACTGGGTCTTCTTTTTTGTGTTCTTGTTTTTAATGGATGCCCTCGAATAGATGACAAGAGGATCTAGGAGATAAATTTTTGGAGATTTAAATGCCTAAATATGCTTTTGTTCTACCTTCTACACTTGGTTAGTAGTTTGGGTATAAAATTAAAGGTTGTGAATAATTATAATATTTTCTACTCCATATTTTATAAGGATGGGTTCCTATTTGACATATCATTTTAAATCTATTTCTTCTATATTGCATTATGATCATTTTTGCACAGAAATATATAAATTTCTGCAACAGCAGCAAGGGTTTTTGTTATTGTTCATTGTATTGGATACAGTAATTTCTTTCAATCTGAAGACTTGTGTCTTTTGATTCTGGAAGTTCTCTTGTATTATCTCGGATGTTGTCTTTCCTACCTACTTGATTTTGTTCCTTGCTCACTTAGCTGTGTCCTATTTTCTTTATCATTACCCTGTTTTAATTGTACAAAATAATAGGCTTCATTATGACATTTACTTTTTCTCTCTTCCTCCTTTTCCCCTTCCACATCTGAACTAGTCCTTCTTTGAGTTTCATGTCCTTTCTACCTCTGTATTTCACATATGGAAGAAAATATATAGTATTTGCTTTTCTGGTATGGTTTATTTTGCTTAACACAATGATCACTAGGATTACCCATTTTCCTGCAAACAGAGTAATTTAATTCTTTTTTATAGATGAACAAAGCTTCATACATACACACACATATATACATGTGATACACACATGTGTGTATATATATATATCAGATTTTTTCTCTTTTTTATTTTTATTTATTTTTATTTTTTATTTTTGCCAGTCCTGGAGCTTGGACTCAGGGCCTGAGCACTGTCCCTGGCTTCTTTTTGCTCAAGGCGAGCACTCTACCACTTGAGCCACAGCGCCACTTCTGACCATTTTCTATATATGTGGTGCTGGGGAATCGAACCCGGGGCTTCATGTATACGAGGCAAGCACTCTTGCCACTAGGCCATATTCCCAGCCCTCTCTTTTTTATTGTCAAAGTGTGATACAGAGGGGTTACAGATTCATATGAAAGGCAGTGAGTACATTTCTTGTTCTACTTGTTACCTCCTCCCTCATTTTCCCCCTTCCCACTACCCCTTTCCCTCACCCCCCAAGAGTTGTGCAGTTGGTTTACACCAAATGGTTTCTAAGTGTTGCTTTTTGAATGGTTTGCCTTTTTGTTCTTTGTCTCTCAATCCTTGTATTCCCTCTCTCTTCCCCAGTTCTACTACCCGCATCAGACAATATCCAGGGTACTCTGATGTAGCACAGTGGTAGCAAGGGTACAGCCACAGGAAGGGACTACAAGAGAAACAAAACTAGACATTCCACTCAGTCAAACAAACTGACAAGGAAAAAGAGAAAAAAAAGTAGTATGACACATTTTTAAAAATCCATTCATCCACTGATAAGCACCTAGGCTATATCCATAACTTGGCGATTGTGATTATGCAGCAATACACATGGGCTACCAGCATGTCTATCATATGCTGACTTTGATTTTTTTTTAGTATATACCCAGGAGTGACACAGTACAGCAGAATTACATGGAAGTTCTATTTTTAATTTAATTTAATTTTTGTGAAACTGATGGTTGACCTCTGGGCCTTACGTTTACTAGGCTGATGTTCTATTAATTGAACCATACTTTCAGTTCTTTTTGTTTCTCATTGTTGTTGTTTCTATAGTCTTCCATTTATTCCTTGGCTGGCCTAGACTAAGATCTTTCTACTTATACTTTCCATATACCTAGTAAAATGCCACCACATCAAGCTCTTACTGGTTGATATGGGAGGTCTCATTAATTTTTTTTCTAGGCTGACCTCTAACCTTGAAATTCCTGATCTATGCCTCCCAAGTAGCTGGGATTACAAGTACAAACTACTATTTTTAAGTTTTTGAAGAACCTCCATACTGATTTCCACAGTAGATGCACTAATTGCACTAATATATTAACTGTACAATATTTTCTTCTCTCAAGCCTCACTAAAATTTTTGTTGATTGTTTTCTTGATGATAGCCATTCTGACTCTGGTGAAATAGAACCTCAATGTTCCTGCTCTATTTATGTATTTTGTCTTCTGAAACTATCATTACAAAACAAAACAAAAAAACCCCTTCTCTACCCTGTTGACAGTTTTAGCCTTTTTGTTCTACTTATGTGTGTGGTTGGGGGGGTGGGGCAGAGAAGGAAGCTGGTCCTGAGGCTTGAACTCAGGGCTTGAGGTTTTTTTGAGCAAGGCTAGTCCTCTACCACTTCAGCTGCAGCTCTAATCTGGCTTTTTGGTATATAATTGGAGATATGTTTTAAAGATTTTCCTGTCTGAGCTGGCTTTGACCCTCCATCTCAGTCTCCTGAGTAGCTAGGATTATAGTCATGAACCACCAACAACCAGTTTTTGTTCTCCTTTGTAGGTGATTTCCTTAATTCTCCATTTCTGTGAATAAAGCAGAAATATACACCCATTGCCATATCCTTTGTTTCTTAGAATCTTTGTTACTTATTTTAGGAGATGCTTACTCTTCCTTCTTACACATTTGAGGCTATAGCAATATATTTGGAGTTTTTGTTTCACTCCTTTTGTTTGGGTTTCTTTGCTTGCTTCATCTTAGTGTCTGTAGCAGTTTCCTAGGGCTCCCACACCTGTCACCACAATGATCTGAAACAACTTGTTAAACAAATATCCTGTTATCAGTCACATGTACCCTTGATTTCCTTATTCCTTGAGTCTGTAGTATTCCTGCTCCTTTGTTCATCTTTTATTCTTGTTCCTCTTTCGGTACTTGGCCTGACCTTCCTCCCTTCAAAAAGTCACTTGTCAGCTTTTGTAGTCTGTGATTGGGGTAATGGTGGATCTTGGCTTCATTGAGAGTTGTGTTTCTGTTTTTTATTCTCTTCTTAATTTGGAGTAATTTTTAAATAACCTATAAAAAACTTTAAAGCTTTTAAAGACAAGAATGTTTTATTATGTTACACTGCAAATATTTTCCACTGATCATTTGACCTTTTTTTTTTTTTTTTGTAAGTGCTGGGGCTTGAACTCAGAGCCTGGACGTTGTCCCTAAGTTTTTGTTGTTGTTGTTTTGTTTTGTTTTTTTAAAGCTCAAGGCTAGAAATCTACCACTTGGGCCACAGCTCCACTTTTGTAATTAATTGGAGATAATTGGAGTTAATTGATAAAGATAATTGGGGCATTCTTGCCCCAGCTGGTTTCAAACTTGATCCTCAGATCTCAGCCTTTTGAGTAGCTAGGATTACAGGCATGAGCCATCAAGGCCTAGCTTGACTCCTAGCTTTTAGTTAGATCTTTGCACATGTATTAAAAATTTAGTCATATCTAAATATTTTGTATTTTTAATTGTTATGATAAATAGTGATGTACAGTTTTAGATCCATTTCTATGGTGTGTATCTTTGGCATGTATTTTAGAAAGACCACCCATTGATTATCTGTAAACATAGCTGCTTATAACTTTATAGGTTCACAACTTTGATATTTAAATTTTTACTAAATCTAGAATTATTTTGGCATAATAATTATTTTGGTATTTTCTCCCCTCCTTCTGTATCCTTCTTCTTCAAGTCTGAACTTCAATAGAGAGGATGGTTTCAATGACAGAGTCAGAGAGAACTGACATAGGGTAGAGATAAGGCAAGCTCTGCTCACTATTGATTCCCTATTCTAGTAATCCTTTACCCCCAATTTCCCCAAGTCTCTTTCACTTTCTAGGCCAAAGAACCAGTATGCTTCAAGTTGAGGCTATTTTACTTCAATTAATTATTAGTGCTTCTGAAAATAAGAGAAAAGTGCTGTGGGCTCCAGATACTAAGTGAACCTGTTGGTTTCCATTGTTTCTGGACTACCTGCTGTGAAGTCACATAGGAAATTGGGAATATTTTCATATTTGAAGGCACCAAAAACTATAGAAGTTCATAGGCTATTGAAATGTCTTTGTGATTAGAATATCATTTTGAATGGGTAAAAGTCAAGTTCCAAATTCAGCCATACAGAAGGGAAGGCAATAGCTTTTGTTGTTGTCAGTACAAGGCCTTGAACTCAGGGGCATAGAGTTCTTGTTTAGATTTTTCATTCAAGGTTGGTACTCTACCGCTTGAACCACAGTTTTACTTCTGGCTTCCGGTGGTTAACTACAGATAGGAGTCGCTCAGATTTTCCTACCTGGGCTGGCTCTTCAAACTTTGATCCTCAGATCTCAGCCTCCTGAGTAGCTACAATTAAAGGTGAGCCACCTGCCTCCAGCTGATAATCACACTTTTCATTATCACTGTCAGCCATCAACATGTGTATATACCATGCCCATTGATTGCTCTTGGTCTTCAAAGCATATTTGTTGACATGCTATACATGTATTCTGCATCCAGCTTTTTTTTTTGTTTTCTCCATAATGTATTTTGATGACTTCTACAGGTTATATAGAAACCTGTGCTTTTTTCCCCTATGGACACATAATATTGTTGGAGTTTCCTGAGATGTGACATAATCTAGTTATTTAAATGGTCTTATAAAGGTAGAAGGGGTAGAGAGAAGATGATATATAGATCTGGATTTCTGGGGTGAATTCTTTGTTTTGTGGCTGAAGTCATGTTATGTAAGTGTTCTGAGCCTCAGTCTTCTCATTTGTAAAATTAGAATACTAATACATCTTACTATTTTAGGAGAGTTATTATTATTTAAATTTTTTATAATCGTTAAGTAGTTGTACAAAAGGGTTTCATGTCTTGGTGTCAGTTTATAATTACAATGTATCTTGATCAATGTCACACCTTCCATCATTCTGTCTCATCTCTTCCAAGACCACCTCTCCCTTCAAGTTACCTGGTTCTATTTCATGTACATTGAATATTATGACTGTTTTCACCCACTCTTCTTCTCATGGTGACTTATTATGAAGACTAAATGGGAGGATATTTGTAAAGTATCTGACATGATAGATGTCATAAAAAATTTTCCATCATTTATGCTATTTATACATTACTCTGGATAGGGTTTTTTTTGTTGTTGTTTTGGTTTGGTTTTTGCCAGTCCTCCAGCTCAGACTTAGGGCCTGAGCACTGTCCCTGGATTCTTTTTGCTCAAGGCTAGCACCACTTGAGCCACAGTGCCACTTCTGGCTTTTTTAATATATATGGTGCTGGGGAATTGAACCCAGGGCTTCATGTATACGAGGCAAGCACTCTACCACTAGGCCATATCCCCAGCCCTTGGGTAGGTTTTTCCCCCCCTGGATAGTTTTTCCTTTGGATAAATTGGGCTAACATGAGCTATGACAGCATTCCTTAAATCTATAATATTCTCATATTAGGGTTATAAAGATGGGTGCTAGTGGCTCACACTTGTAATCCTAGCTACTCAGGAGGGTGAGAACTGAGGATTGAGATTCAAAGTCAGCTCTTACAGACAAATCTGTGGAACTCTTGTGTTCAATTAACTAGCAAAATGTCAGAAGTGAAGGGGTGGCTCAAGTGGTCAAGTGCCAGCTTTCAATGAAAAAAGAAAAAAGCAAGAACATGAAGTCCTGAGTTAGTTCTGAGTTCAGTTCCCAAGACCGCCTGGAAGGTTGGGAGGGATGGGGAAAGGACTACAGAAGGCTTTGTGTAAAAGAAAACGTTGGTGTTTAAAAGATGTCCAAACAACATGTTATTAGAACAAAGAAGAAACTGGTACCTATTTTAATTCACTTAGAATTGTATATAGACAAAAGTGTATCAGAACTGGCATTTCCTTTGTTATTTTAGGACAGTCACAGAAGTGGATACCACTTTTGTGAAACTGAAACCAGTGGCATCAGATTAGATTATCTCGTGTTCTCCACCCCTGGTAGTAAAGATCTCGAAGTCTTCCCACCGCTGATTGACTCATCTGCTCTAATAATTTTTGTTGTTGCTTTTTATTATTCTCTCAATCTCTTCCTATTATCTACTGAGTGCTTGTTTTACAGTCTAGAAAGTAAAGGTAAGAGATGTATAAGTCAGTCAGTCAGAAAGGACAGACCTGGGTCAATGATCATAAGAAGTTGCAAGATTTCTCAGTTAGAGAACTTCACCATGTTTGCTACTTTCCTTTTTACCCATTTACTTTTATTTTTCATTTTATTTTAAACATTTGTGAAGAATAAGGGCATGAGAGATTCTTCTGCAGAGCAGGAAGAAGATGTGGTAGCGGTAGCCAGGCTATCATGCATTTAGTCTTTGAACAGAAGAGTTCCTAAAGTACAGAGCAATGAACTAGAAGGAAAAATCCCTGAAGGCTCTTTGCTGTGACTGTCAGGAGAGATCAGGTCCAGTCGTGGCCTGCCTGGGAAGGGCCTGGGAAGATACTTGCACAGCACCCCCTGGGGGGGGGGTGATGTCACTTTTGTCATGGTAGAAGTTAGAGGAACCTTCAGTCAAGATCCTGGCATTTCTTATTTGTCTAATAAATAAGGAATCATCATGGGAAGGTTTTGCCTGTTTTTGAAGCTTTGTATTCTTCTGTGCTTGTGTGTGCATGTTTATGTGTGTGTTTGCGCATGTGTGTGTGTGTGCATGCACACGCATGCACACACATATACACGTCCTGGTCCTGTCCTTGAGCTTCCCCACCACTCCACTTTTGTCCTTTGGTGGTTAATTGGAGGTAAGAGTCTCACACATTTCCTGCCTGATCTTCCAACTGTGATCCTTGGATATCCGCCTCCTGAGTACTAGATTTATAGGTATGAGCACTGGTGCCTGGCCAAAATTTTGTATTTTTTGAGTTGTAACTCATATACAAAGTCTGTCTTGGGGTACAAATTCAAGAGTGAAAAAAATGAGATTTAAGCTGTTATTTTTCTACCAATGAACTTAATCCTTATCCCTAGCTTCTAATTCTACCAGAGGCAGAAATCATTGCTAATTTAATGACCCCTTACTTTAGGATAGTTTAGTCAATTCAAGATTATTGTTGCTTATAGAGGTGTTCATACATGCTGTGCAAGGGCATCATGAAAAGCGGTCCATCCTCACCATAGTCACTTGCTACATGCCAGTACCCACTGGAGCATCTGTCTTGCTTCAAGTCTGCTAGTCATCTCATCTACTTCTGTGTCCTCTTGGGCTATACAGGACACTTTCACTTGCTCCTGTGCCAGCCTGGAACCACAGAGAACATGGAAACGCTACCAGAGGTCCTTTTGGCCTAGTAGCAGTCCCTTCCAGCATCTCATCTGTCATTGTTTGGCTGGGCTGCTGTTCTTTTGCTTCCAGCCCAGCCATCCAGGCAAATATTCTCCTGTTCTCTATTCCACCTCCTGAAAGGGGCTGGTCGCATGTCCTGCTCCAGAGTTTTGGTCTGGGTTGAAAGGCAGGATCATCTCAGGAACCTAGGCCTGTTTCTTACTCTTTTGTTAGGCCCTCTCTTTCTCCTCCCTCTTCCGACCTGGTGATGGTTGTCTCCCCCAGTGTGAGAAAGAGTGACTCTTACATTACCAAACACTAACTTTGGCACAAATTTTCTGCTTAGGGAATTCTAACTTTTTGGCAAAAACTTTATACTTAGAATTTAGGGTTCTAACTTTTGATGCTAATAGAGCTAGGTTCTTGCCACTAATTGGTGGTGTTCTTTCAAACCCAAGTTACTAGTATATTAAAAAAACAACAACACCCAAATCAAGAATTGTTTTCTTCTCTTCCCTATCATCCCTTTCCTGAATAAACTGATTGTCAAAAGACAACCAGATAGGCTATGGAATACAAGAAATGGTGTGTTGGATTTTAGTTGTCATGACAACACATGTTACCAGATTATCACTTTTACTGCTCCCTTTCTATCACCAATTACTAACAATTTGCTAAAAGTAAGGTAGTCTGTGTGAAGCTGGGTGGGGGGGGTGTAAATTAATTGGTCACATTTATGCAGCAATTTAATATTCTTACTCCTATATGATCTCACTTGATATTGTCAATATCTGAGTGAGCAGGCAGGTAATATATTCATAGTAAGCCTGCAAGGTGAGTGTTATCGTCTCATTACTTCCTAGGTGAGGAAACTGTGGCTCATGAGGAGATTTGTTCATCAGGTAGTAGAGTCTGAGGCCTAAGTCCAGAACTACTGCCTCCATATGTTTACTTCTAGCCACTACTAACAAATCCTCAAAAGTAAGAATCCCCAGTAAGCTTTCAAACTAGTGGACAATGCAAACAGATCCCATAGCAGGAAGGAAATAACATAGGGCCAGATCTCATCAAACAGGTAACATTTCAACAAGTGCCAGTAGAGTTAAGGCAAAAACAGACCCAGAGCTGGGTCCAGTGGCTCACACCTGTAATCCTAGATACTTAGGAAGCTGAGACCTGAGGATCCCAGTTTGAAGCAAGCCTGGGCAGGAAAATCTGAGAGACTCTTATTTTGTGTGTGTGTCCCACTTGTGGGGTTTGAACTCAGGGCCTGGGTGCTGTCCCTGAGCTTGTTTGTGCTCAAGGCTAATGCTCTACCACTTGAACCACAGTTCCACTTCTGGACTCTTCTGAATAGTTTATTGGAGATAAGAGTCATGGATTTTCCTGTGTGGGCTGGCTTTGAACTATGATCCTCAGAACTCAGCCTCCTGAGTAGTTAAGATTATAGGTGTAAGCCAGCAGTACCTGGCTAAGCCTTCTCCCAATGACACTCCCAGGTAGGGCCTAGAAGTGGGAAAGGAGGTGAAGATGGAAAATTGGGCACAGAGATAGTCTTACAGGAGAAATACTTCACCTTGGAGAAAAAAAATTATAATAAAAATTTACAATACATTTAGAAATGTTTTGAGATAAATTTGAGCTTTATTATTCTCAGCAAATTATCTTCCATACACTGAGTTGGTGGAATTAAAACCCTTTGCAATGACTCAGGCTACTCAGGTTCTGTGATTAGTAGAATTGCTGGTTTGGATTAAAATGGGTCTTCATTATTGTGTAGTAGACTTATAGGAGCCTCCAGAGAAATGCGGAAGCAACTGCATGAAGCCCTGAGGATCACAGATTTTGGGAAATGCAAAAGGAAAAGGAGGCAGTGAAATGAAAAACAGGACTGCGTGTGTGTGTGTACTAGTACTCTAGTACTGCATCTTGAACTCAAGACCTGGGCACCAACCCTGAGCTTTTTGTTGTTGTTGCTGCTGCTGCTGGTTATGATGCTTGAAGTCAGGGCCTGGGCAGAGTCCCTGAGCTTTTTCACTCAAGGCTGGCACTCTCCTACATTGAGCTACAGATCCACTTTTGGTTTTCTGGTGGTTAATTGGAGCTAAGAGTCTCGCAGACCTTCCTGCCCTAGCTGGCTTTGAACTATGATCCTCAGATCTCAGCCTCCTGAGTAGCTAGGATTACAGGCATGAGCTACTGGAACCTGGCTCAATTTTTTAAAATCTTTCATGTATGAGAGAATGCATCTGATACTTATCTTTCCAAGTCTGACTTATTTCACTGAACATAATATTCTTCAGTTCATCCATTTTGTTTCTAAAAACAGGATTTTATTTTTCTTTATGTCTGAATGAAGCCCCATTGTGTATCTACACCACATTTTCTTTATCCATCTATGGATATACACCTACGCTGATTTTATATCAAATATGCTACAATAAATTTGGGTATGTCTTTAATATGTTGATTTCATTTCCTTTGAATATGAACCAAGCATAGGGCAGATGAGTTGCATGATAGATCTATTTTTAGTTTTTTGAAGAAAGGCAAAATTAGACAAATTCTATCGAATAGGAACAATATATTAAGTATAAAACTTTTGCATTCTGGGCATATCTGTAATCCTAGTTACTCAGGAGGCTGAAATCTGGAAGATTACAGTTTGAAGCCAACCCAATCAGAAAAGTCTTTGAGATCATATCTTCAAAATAACCAGCATGAAAGCAAGGCTGGAGGTGTGGCTCAAGTAGTAGCATGCCAACTGAGCAAGCAAAGCTGAGCGAGTAGGAGGCCCTTAGGTGTAGGAGAAAATATTTTGTAACTATTCATCTGTCAGAGGATTAATATCCAGAATGTACAAAGAACTCATAAAATGTAACATAAAAATAAGTAAGACAATTAAAATAATGGGCAAATGGTCTAAACAGACACTTCTCAAAAGAAGAAATACAAAGAACCTCACTAGGGCAGACACTTTGCATGGGAAGTGTCATTGTGTCTTGGTGGTTTTGTTGATCATATTTTTTATCTCATCAGACAATCAGGTGCTGGCTGAAACCTTTAGTTCGCATTTCCCCACCAACAGGAAGCTGCTGTCTGTTGTTATTATCTACCATCTCCCCCTTCTATCAAATAAGCTCATCGGATAGGCTGAGGCAGAAAATCTGAATAATCGTAAATGTGGGAAACATAAAAAGAGTGTTAAAACATAGTTTCTTTTTTCTACTATTTCTCACCCAAAAGAAGTTTACCAGCCATTGGTAGGGATCACAGGATACTGCCCCAAACCCTTCATATTCAAAATGTTAGGTATGGGCTTGGAATGTGGCCTAGTGGTAGAGTGCTTGCTTAGCATGCATGAAGCCCTGGGTTTGATTTCTCAGCACCACATACACAGAAAAAGCTGGAAGTGGCACTGTGGCTCAAGAGTGCTAGCCATGAGCAAAAGAAGCTCAGGGACAGTGCCAGGCCCTGGGTTCAAGCCCCAGGACTGGCACAAAAAAAAAAGAAAAAAAAGAAAATGTTAGGTATGTTAGTGTCATCCACCCCCCCCCCGCCCAGGGCAGCCCCTGTGCTCACCAGGCCTCTTTGGATTCCCCTGGCGTTTTATTAGCTCATCAGTGCAAATTACAGTGTCAAGGTGATGCCTAGAGAGGGGAGTTAGCAGGTCTTCAAGGTCATATCTACCACCCATTAGCTGTGGGACCTTGGGCAGTGCCGTTAGTTCTCAATTCTCTAATTCTTTCTCTATATTAATGAGGATAGTAGAACTTTCCTCTTTTTAATTTGCTAGATAATTTCATTTTATAAAGCAAAAAAAAAGTTTTATTTGGTAAAGGCAACAGCAGGGCCAGGGTGCAGCAGGCTCATGCCTGTAATCCTGGCTACTCAGGAGGCTGAAGTCTGAGGATCATGGCTCCAAACCAGGCAAGTAAGTCTGTGAAACTGTTATCTCCAGTAAACCAACAAAATGCCACATGTGGAACTGTGGCTCAGGTGGTAGAGTGTTAGCCTTGAGCAAAAAAGCTCAGGATTATAGTCCAAGATCTGAGTTCAAGCCCTAGAACGAGACCAAAAAAGGAAAGAACTATAGAGCTAAGCACCAGTGACTCATGCCTATAATCCTAGCTACCCAGGAGGCTGTGATCTGAGGATTGTGGTTCAAAGCAAAGCCAGTCAGAAAAGTCTGTGAGACTCTTATCTCTAATTAAACACACACACACACACGCACACACACACGAATGCATGTACACAAAAGCTAGAAGGGCAGCTGTAGCTCAAGTGGTAGAGTGCCAGACTTGGGTAAAAAAAAATCTAAGGAACAGTGCCTAGGCCCTGGGTTCAAGCACCAGTACTAGTACACACACACACACACACACACACACACACACACACACACACACACAGAATTTTTCAAAATAAGAATTTGGTAAAGCTGGCATGGTAGCATGTGGTTATAATTCCAGAACTTAGGAGGCTGTGACAGAAGGATCCCAAGTTGAGGCCAGTCTGTGTGACCAAAACTCTCAAAAAAAAAAAAAAAAAACCCACTTCCAAACAGTTTGGCATATAATAGGTAGCCTTTGTTTTATTTTATACATTTAATTTTATTTCCTCATTGTGTACTTTAATCATGAGAACATTTTAAATATTTTGTTCTGATTTTAAAATACATGTTCAGGATAGAAAATTTAGTCTATAGCAAAATCTAAAAAAAAAAAACCCAACTCAATCACTTTATGAGCATTAGCATTTTATTGTTACTAGCAGATATGTTCTTTGTTATGTAAAACGTTATCTATTTTATTTTTATTTATTTTTTTTGAGCTGGTCCTGGGGCTTGAATTTGGGGCCTATGTTCTGTCCTTGAGCTTTCAGTGCCCAAAACTAGCACTCTACCACTGGAGTCACAGCTGCACTTCTGGCTTTTTGGTGGTTAATTGGAGATAAGAGCCTCTTTCCTGCCCAGGCTAGCTTTGAACCATGACCCTCAGATCTCAGCCTCCTGAACAGCTAGCATTAGGGTGAACACTGGTGCCCATTTTATCTGTGTTAAATAGGTAATTCTGACATGTGATTGTAAAGTGAAACAGATGTAATTCAACTATTAACCTTGACCTCAGCCGGGTGCCTCCCCCACCCACCCAGAAGAGTATAAGTATTTAAGTATAACTATTTAATTTTCATATTCCTTCTTGTCATTTAAAGCCAGCATGAGTGGACATGGTGTTCTGCATGGGAGGTTGCCATATTGAGTGAGTTTCATGTAAGTGATGTTTCATAGAAGTTTCCAGAAACAGAGCCAATGAGACTCTGGTGAAAAGTTCTGAGAACTCAACAATGCTTGAGCTCCAGTGTGTATTTTTACTTTTTAAACCAAAAACCTACAAACAACTGAACAGGTGTTAGAACTCTCAACGGTTTCCATAGTTGCTCAAGCGAGGAGCCAGGCCACAGGCAGCTGGGGCCAGCAATCAAGGAGAACTGAGGCAGAAGTTGGGCTTTCACCAATTTTACATTGACTCTCAGGGCAAGATAGCCTAAATGGACAGTTGCAAAGTGAAGTCTGACTGGAAAAAAGTCATATTTTGTGATGAAGATTACTTCAGAAAGTTAGTGATAATGTGCTTCTAGATTGCTCTGGAGTGTAGCTGGACCTTAATCAACTTGGTACATTCTAAAGCCAGTTCTGATCCCCCTTTACCTGCAGGCTGTGGCCCTGTGTTCTCTTACTGTCACCTGAGCCAGCCTTCTTGTGCCCCACTATATTCATATGCATACCATTCATCCTCTCACCAGGATCTGCCTTCTGATGGACATTTCTCATGATACATTTCCCTTGGCCCTTTTCTGAAAACTTGACTCAGAGATCCAGTATATTAAGAGGGTATCTAGGAGATTAAACTTATTTAGAACAAAGCTCCAGAGAACAACAAATAGTAATGAAATCTCATCTGTAAAGGAGGTATTAAATAATATGATGGATATGACAGAATTCTATAATCTGTAAAATACTGTCAATGCATAAAAGATTCATTTTTATGAAGAAACCCAGGTACCAATCAATATTTTTATATTTTTGTTTTTATATCAGTATTGGGGCTTGAACTCATAGCTTCACATTCTCCCTTGGCTCTTAGCTCAAGGTTTGTGTTCTATCACTTGAGCCATAGCTTCACTTTCCATTTTTTTCTGGTTAATTGGAGAGAAGAGTCTCTTGGATTTGTCTGCTCAGATTGGTTTTGAACTTTAATACTCAGATCTCGGTTTCCTGAGTAACTAAGATTAGAGGCATGAACCACCAGTGCCTGGCTCACAAATTTTTTTTTTTTTGGCCAGTCCTGGGGCTTGGACTCAGGACCTGAGCACTGTCCCTGGCTTCTTCTTGCTCAAGGCTAGCACTCTGCCACTTGAGCCACAGCGCCCCTTCCGGCCATTTTCTGTATATGTGGTGCTGGGGAATCGAACCCAGGGCCTCATGTATACGAGGCAAGCACTCTTGCCACTAGGCCATATCCCCAGCCCTCACAAATTTGTTTTTAAATTATGAAAATGATACTATTTCATTTCAGGGGGATATATAACTCAATGAAATATGTAGATTAGCAAAAATTAAATTCCCTATCAACTTCTTAGAAACTATGACATATTATATTATCATCTTTATGTAGTATATTCTCTATCCATCTCTGTGGGACCTGTTTCTGTGGGAGGATTGTTGTCCCTCTGGTGACAAAATTTTGCCATATGACTTTCTCTGGCCAGTTAAATGCAAAGGGAAATGGCATGGTGCCCCTGGGAAAGTTTAAGAGGGTTTGTGTGGTTCTGCAATCATTTTTCCCTACTTTAGAAAGCCAGCATATCTCAGGTAAGCACTCTCCCATTATCCTGGGTTCTGGAGTGAAGAGCCTTGCAAAGGACATGTGGAGGATGTACACTCTTCTAAGTTCCTAAAATTTGATGCTTAGATTTAACACACCACAGCTTAATTTGCCCTGAGAGGCTTGATACACAGAACGGTGAAAAAACTGTTAATATTTTGGTTTGTATCCTTTGGCCTCTATCTATACTTACACACACACACACACACACACACACACACACACACACACACTTAAATTAGGTGTGAACTCAGGGCCTATAGCTTGCTCAACTTGTATTCTATCCATAAGCCACAACTCCAACCTTGTCTTTTGGTGATTATTATGGAGATAAAGTCTGTGGACTTTTCTGTCCAGGCTGGCCTTGCACCAAGATCCTCCATATCTCAGCCTCCTATGTAGCTAGGATTATAAATGTAAGACACTGCTGCCTGCCTCTATATGTTTTGTCTTTATAAAACCAGGCTCATAATGTACACATGATTTTGTTTTTTTGTTTTGTTTTGTTTGTTTGTTTTTGCCAGTCCTGGGCCTTGGACTCAGGGCCTGAGCACTGTCCCTGGCTTCTTTTTGCTCAAGGCTAGCACTCTGCCACTTGAGTCACAGCGCCACTTCTGGCCATTTTCTGTATATCTGGTGCTGGGGAATCAAACCCAGGGCTTCATGTATAAAAGGCAAGCGCTCTTGCCACTAGGCTATATCCCCAGCTGTACACATGATTTTGCAGAGTGCTATTCTTGTTTCATTTTGTGAATCTTTAGTGTGTATCTTTAATAGAAAAGGGTCTTGTTAAAATAATCAAAAACATTATCATAATCAAAATGAATACAAAGTTACTTCATATCACCAAATATGAGTCCTAGGAAACACGTCTCTGTCTTTTAAGTTGTTACTGTTCTTTAAATCAGGGATCCAAATAAGGTCCATATACTTTGCAGTTGATGCATCTCTCTTAGACCTCTTAGTTTTGAGTTCCCTTTCCTTTCTCTCTTTTCCCTTGTAATACATTTGTAGAAGAAATGAAACCAGTTGCTCTGAGAATTTCTGAGTTTGGATTTTGCTGGTTGTATTGTAGTGTAGTGGTGTGTGTGTGTGTGTGTGTGTGTGTGTGTGTGTGTGTGTGTGTGTGTGTGTGTGTGTTGCACATAAATGCATACCAGTCTTGGAGTTTGAACACAAAGCCTGAACATTGTCCTTCAGGTTTTTTTTGTGCAAGGCTAGCACTCTACCATGTCAGCTACAGCTCCACTTTTAGCCCTCCGCTGGTTAAGTGGAGATGAAAATCTCACAGACTAGAAAGTCTACCTAGGTAGCCCAGGCTACCTTTGAACTGTGACCCTCAGTTCTCAGCCTCCTGAGTAGCTAAGATTACAAGCATGAGCCACTGGCACCTGACATGCTGATTGTGTTTTTATGGCATCATGTAATGTGTTTTTAATGTCCCCCTGTTTTCTGTAAATGGTGGTTAAATTTGGACAAGGCTTCACTGGGTATATAACTTGGTGGTAGAGCATTTGTGTAACACATGCAATACCCAAGCTATTCCCATTACTGAAAAAAAAAAGTAGAGGCTTGATCAAATTCACAGGATAGGTTTTTAAACTCAATACATCATAAATATTTGATCTATGATTTTATATCCATCTATAGCTAGGTGTCAGTGGCTCACACATGTAATGCTTACTATTGATGGGGCTGAAATCTGAGGATCATGGTTTGAAGCCAGCCTGGATAGAAAAGTCCATGAGACTTTTATCTTCAATTAATCACAAAAAAAATTAAAAATGAAAAAAAGAACTGAAAGTGGAGCTATGGCTCAAGTAGTAGAGCTCTAGCTTTGAACAAAAAAGCTAAGGACAACACCTAGACCCTGAGTTCAAGTCTCAGTATATTGGTATATTCCCTCCTCCCCAAATATATTCATCTACAACATGCTTTAAAATGATTTTAGAGCTATAGACTGCAAGAATGCATCTTGTACTTAGCTAGTCCTCTATGTTGGACATTTTTTATTATTATATTCCACACACTGATCAATGTCTTTGTGGATTAATCACTTTCTCTCCTGTTTTGTCCCCTTGTTTTCTGTTAGTTCCCGCGGATGGTGGATGCCTGTGCTAGCTTCCTCACAGAAGCCTTGAACCCAGAAAACTGTGTTGGAATCCTAAGGCTGGCAGACACACACTCCTTGGACAGTCTAAAGAAGCAGGTACAAAGTTACATCATTCAAAACTTTGGGCAGATTCTGAATTCTGAGGAGTTCCTTGAACTTCCTGTGGACACTCTGTACCACATCTTGAAGAGTGATGACCTTTATGTGACTGAAGAGGCTCAGGTGTTTGAGACTGTGATGAACTGGGTGCGCCACAGGCAGTCAGAACGGCTCTGCCTGCTCCCCTGCATCCTTGAGAATGTGCGCCTACCACTTCTGGACCCGTGGTACTTTGTGGAGACAGTTGAAGCAGATCCTCTCATCAGGCAGTGCCCAGAGGTCTTCCCACTGCTCCAGGAAGCCAGGATGTACCACCTTTCTGGCAATGAGGTGAGTTGGAGATGAGACATGGTGTATTTAACTGGCAAGGTAAAGAGCCAGGGGCTGGGGGCCAGTGGCTCATCCCTGTAATCCTAGTTACTCAGGAGTCTGAGGATCTTCATTTGAAGCCAGCCCAAGCAACAAAGTACATGAGACCCTAGTCTCCAATTAACTATCAAAATATCAGAAGTAGAGCTGGACACTGGTGGCTCATGCCTGTATTTCTGGCTAATCAGGAGGCTGAAATCTGAGGGTTACAGCTTGAAGTCAGCCCCAGCAGGCTAGATCATGAGACACTAATCTCCAATTCACCCTCAGAAAACCAGAAGTGGCACTGTGGCTTAAAGTGATAGAGTGCTAACCTTGAGTGAAAAGGTCAGGGATAATGCTCAGGCCTTGAGTTCAAGTGCCATGACCAACAAATAAATAAAATCAGAAGTGGAGCTCTGGCTCAAGTGATAGCTAGCTAGCCTTGAATGAAAAAGCTCAAGGACAGTACCCAGGCCCTGAGTTCAAGCCTCAGGACTGGCACAAACAATTACAACAAAAACAAAATCAACCAAATGTTCAAAAAAATGAACTAGGGACTGTCAGAGATACAAGTGAAGCTGAGCTAAGCTCATGGTTCTTATGTTTGGAGGCTCTAATTGGCATTTCACCAGCATCCTGGCAAGGATTCCTTTACTGTGACAACAGGGCAAGAAGTAAAAAAGGAAACTAACACAAGGGACCAAGCATGTAGGTGGCCTGGGTTCATAACAACCCACTGTCCTAACTAACCAGCTGTCCTGCCAACTAATCCACTGTGAGTAGCCAGCATGAGGCCCTTCTGAAGGTAGTCTACCATCAGCTAAAGATCTCTCACAAGGCCCCACCCCTTAAGGTTCCAGCCTCTTAGGACCACCCAAATCAAACCACAGTAGGTTGCAAAAGCAGTCTTTCTGCCTTACAGAAATGTTGATCTATATCACTGATCATGGATGTTTATCAAATGAAGGGCAGGGAATTAAGCAGACTTTCCCATACTTGGACTGGTAGATTTGGGGGTAGTTTGTTATGCAGCAATTGATAACTAATATAAGCATCTAGCTGGATATCGAGAGTTGCCTTGTAACTTAATAGTGCTAAGCAGTGGTGCCAATAGGAAATCATACATTTAGCCACACTTAGCAAAATATTAACCCCAAAGGCATGACAAATATTAACCTGAAGTCGTAAATGTGATCCTTGTCAACCAGCTCAGCAGTGAGGATCAGAGCCTGCATACAATATGAGGCAGGGCACAGTCTGCTCATGCTCTTGGTTCAGTGTTTAAAATACAGAATCTCAGTTAACTATACTTCCAATAGCCTGTATTCCAATATGTCCGTTTTGCTTCTGTTTCTTATTTCCTATTTCTTGAGTTCCCTAAGATTCAGGTGATACAATTGTCCTCTGATATAGTTAAGTTCCAACCCTGTCCTCAAAAAGGGGTGCAATGAATATCGCCACTGTCCACTCCTGGGACAGCCTTGTTGAAACAACATAGTCATTTTTGTTGGTCCATTAGTACAGGCTCTGGACAATGAGCAGTTAGTATTGTCTGCTTTTTTGTTGTTTTTTTAACGATCTGAAACTAAGTGGTTAGGCATGATGGTTGCGTGCAATTAATTCATTATATGACTTGAACAAACTTGTATGTCTTCAATAAACTCTCACATTTACGACTTCAGGTTAATATTTGTCATGCCTTTGGGGTTAATATTTTGCTAAGTGTGGCTAAATGTATGATTTCCTATTAGCACCACTGCTTAGCACTATTAAGTTACAAGGCAACTCTCGATATCCAGCTAGATGCTTATATTAGTTATCAATTGCTGCATAACAAACTACCCCCAAATCTAACAGTCCAGGGCTTGGGGTTGAGCTCAGTAGTAGCTTACTTGCCTAACATATGCAAGGTCCTAGGTTCAATTCCTAGCACTACAAAAAAGAAAAGGAAAAAATACATAGCACATATAAAACAACATTTATTATATCATGAGTTCTGAGTGAAAGAAATTTAGGCACTTTAGATGTAAGATTTATGTGGTTGGTTCTGACCATTGGTCTCTTTCCAAGTTTCAGTTAATCTATTGGCTGAGCTGTAGTAGTCTCAATGTTTGAATGAAACTCAAGGATCCACTTCAAGCTATCTCACAGGACTGTTGACAGGCATCAGATCTTTGCTAGATTTGGCCAGAGTTTTTCATTTCTGATTTCCCCTAAAGCAAGTGATCTAAGACTGTGAGAGCAACCAAGATGGGAGCTATAGGGACTTTGATGCTTGATGAACCACTACTTGGGCTGTAATGGGGAGGGAACTATATCAGGTCAGAATACAAGGAGGCAGAAGGTTCTCTGGGACTATTGTGGAGATGGGTTATGACAGGATTTAGAATGGAAAGAAGTAACCCAGAGGCCTGGATTAGCTAGCTTGCATACACACATTCACTTACTCACTCACTTGCTCAGTGCTTAAAGCCCACAGTCTCAAGGACTTGTTCTTGTTGCTAAGAATCCACTGGAGAAAAAATGCTCTTTCTGACATCAGGGACCTCGGGGTAAATTATAAAGGCTGTGTAGATAAAGGGTTATGGGAGCAGGTATGAAAAGTCAGAAACGGCATCTTGAGGAGGGGATAGTGTCATTGCAATGTGTAATAATTTGTAATGCTTAAAAGGTAAGTAGATGGAAGGGACAGCATGGGAAAGGGGTAGGTATCTGAGGAAGATCCAGGCAGCAGGCAGGAACCCAAGAACTTTGGTAGAAGCAGGGTATAGGACAGACAGGACCAAAGAACAAGATGCTGGCTCATGAGTCAGGTGGAAAGATCATGGCTAGTTCAGGTTCCCCAGTAACAGCAATGACCCTCAGGTTCTTGACATAGGGGAGCAGATGTAAAAAAGATGGAGGCTACAGAGAGGAGCCCAAAGCCTGGTTTTCAGACAAATGAACCAGTGCTTGAAGGCTTGTGCTGTGCCCTTAAGCATTTCTCTGCAGCACCAAAAATCCCCTCTGGTAGAGGACCAGACTATAGGTTATGACTCAGCAGTGAGGGAAGAGAAGCTTAGAGACAGACCCTTGACTCATAGCTGGAGAGAAGGCTGCAGAGTGGCAGAGTATGTCTTGATAATGAACTGGTTGCTCATATCTGTGCTGCTGATGGGGTGCCTTGAGTGTCTCTAAATTTCTGGACCAATCACCACTCTGTTGCCTCCATCTCCTCCTTTGATGGCCTTTCTACTGTCAGTGCCCTCAAGCTAAGCCCACTTGTGAGGATTTGTCCTGCCACAAATGACCCCTTCTGATAATTCTTTCTGTTGACTCAAAAAAGAAGAGGTAAGGCCATGGTCCAGCCTCAAGAACTGAGGATGAGAAATTGACTATATCTGGCTGTTTGATACAGGAAAAAACAAACAAACAAACAGATACCAGGGGCTGGAATGTAGCTCAGTGGCAAAGCACTTGCCTAGCAAGTACAATGTCCTGGGTTCAATCCCCAGTACCAAAAAAGAAAAAGGAAAAACAGATACAGAACAAAATGCATGGAAAAGTAAATGTTGTATGTTGATTGGTTTGGGCTTTTGCTTGGATTTTCCTCTTGAGGACTCAGTCTTTGCTACTACAACCTATTTATCAACATTTGTGAATAAAAAACAAACATAAATAAATAAATATCCCCCCATGCCAGGCTAGATTCACCTCCCCTGGTGTGGGGATGCTAAGATTACTCCCTTATCAGTGCTCCCCTTTTCACCCTCTCCCCGGGTGCCCGGCCCGCGGGCGGCCAAGGGACACGGGCAAGCCTAAAGTGCACGCGGCCAAACGAGATCCCCTTTTCCTCCCTCCTTACCCACCAAGGAAGCCAGACACAGACGGATCTCGGAGATGCTTCGGAGAGCAATCCAGTTTATTTGGGAGGGGCTCACAGTAATATAGTAGTGATGACGAGGATTGAGCATGAGCTGGTGATAGGCTGGTGAGCTTGTCCGTCCAAGAGCAGCTCCCAAGGACCTCCCTCATGGACTAATGTCACTTCCCATAGTACCGCCCTCTAGGCAAAGCCCACGAAAAGGGAGCACATGTGCTCACTGGCACAAGGTGAGGGATGGTCTCAAAGCTATCCCTTCTGGTTCCAGACCCAGAAGGAGATAGGTGTGGCTCACTTCCACACTGCTCCAGGGCTGGGGGAAGGGCGGCATCTCAGGAGCGCACTCATTGTCCTTCCCCCCTTAAGGCCAAGATGAATCCCCAACATCTGCCCCTTTTGTTTGTTTTCCTTTTGAACAGCAGGAGGCACCTTACTTGAGGGCGCTCCATGTCTTAGGTTGCCCCCCCCCCCATGGGGGATCTTACCCGTCTTCGGCTAACGCACTAGCACTTCAGGCCAACCTGCCTGTCAGGCCGGCCAGCCAGATGAGGGGACTCGGGGAGAGTGGGATTGGCACTTGAAAGAAAGCCCTGTTAATTTTTCTCATGCCAGCAGGCCTCAGTGAGCAGCGGGTCCTAATGGGTGAGTGACCAACCTCATAGGGTTCCTAAATGGCTAAAGGCCAAAGGCCACTTGTTGTCTGGACAGCTCTGGCTTTTCGCTCACAATATAAGAGACCAATTTGTCTAGCACAGGGCAATGCAAACATAATGCAAATGGAAGCATCAAGCAGACATGAGTATAAGCAATCATAACACAAGGCAAATGCAACAAGAGCAACTGTAACACATGAGCAATTATAACACAGGCACAATGCAATGGAGGGTCTCTTATCTGGCTCAGTCCATAGGAGATAGAGGAGTGCTTGTCCATTTCAGTGTCACTCAAGTTAGTGCATATGGCTCTCCCTTCCCTCGATGGTGAGGTAGAGGCAGGATCAGGTCCTGGCGATTTGGCAGCCAGGGTGCTGGTAACTTAATGATTGAGGTTAGTAAACACTTTATAGAAAACATTGCAGCAAGGTACCAATCCCTTGCTTATTGTAAACATTTATCCTAAAACATTAAGGTGTCCAAATCCTTTAGCTCCTATTTCCCTCCAATGGGGGCCCCTAAGATAAGCAGCAAGGGGGAGGGCAAAGGAAGGAGCAACAGTGTGTAAAATTTCCCTTCAGTTCTTGTGCAATGCTGTGGGCCACACTGCCACAGCAAACATTACACCAAAAGGCGCCAGGCAAGGTCCAGGGAAGAAACAGGGCCGACACTGGGTCCATCTCTGGTACAGGCAGGCTTTCCCATTTCTCCATGGAAAAATCCACCACGGTCTTTGTTTTCCTGAAGAGAAAACAAGGAGAGACATCCCTCAAGGGCAGGTGCCATTGGGTGGTCATTCAGATGAACAATATTTTAAGTCTCTAGCTGGTATCCAGATTGGATTTGGTCCCCCAGTTGGGAAAACACATGCAAAGCCCCTTCCCGCACTGATAAGTGGGTCTGGGCGTCGCCATGCTCCTGTAAGGGAGTCCTACCAATGGACTTTCACCTTTAAGTAAGGTGTTTGGCTTGACCAATGTCTCTGGAAAGCCAACAGAGGTTGGTCCTTAGAGAAATTTAAAATATTCAATGTAAACATCGCTGTCCTCAGCTGGTCATGGGGACTTCCCCCCCCTTTTTGTTTTAATAATTGATCCTTCAGGGTCTTTTTATGCCTCTCAATTATGGCCTGACCCTTTGGGTTGTATGGTATTCCAGTGGTATGTTTAATATTCCACGTTTGGAAAAAGGCCTATAAAGGCTTGCTGATGAAACAAGGTCCATTATCCGTCTTTACCTGTAAGGGGAGCCCTAGGATAGCAAAACATTGTAGAAAGTGGCTCTCAACATGCTGTGCTCTTTCCCCTGAATGGGCACACATGTGAATGAGTATCTATGGACATAAATATATATTTCAACCTTCCAAAAGGAGCGTAGTGGGTTACATCAGTTTGCCAGATAACATTAAGCTTTAGGCCTCTGAGGTTGACCCCAGGAGATTGCAGAGGAGGGACTTGCAGCAAGGGCATACATGACTTGCAAGTCCTTATAGTCTTTTTTAAGTCTTTTATAGGAATTGAAGGAAATCTCTGATGTAACCCTCTCCAGTTTAAATGTGTACGCTCATTGAGTCCTTGGGCCATTTGAAGTTTTTGAGGTTGTACAATAACCATAGCTACAATAGTCCCATTAGTGGCCAGCAGGTCGGCCATATGATTAGCTTGTGTCAGGTCCCCAGGCAGTCCTTGGTGTCTGCGAAGGTGCTGTAAGAATATAGGCTCAGCCCGCTCTTTTAACAGAGACCTGACTTGGATCATCAGAGGGGTGATTGGGTTTTCGTCTAATTTAATATATGAGGACACCAGGTTTGGTAGCAAATTAACCACATACAAACTGTCAGAAAACAGGTTCATCGGCTGTTTGACGTGGGTCAGTGCCAGGGCGACTGCATACAGTTCCTTAAACTGTGCAGATCCAGTAACTGCCTCAAAGTAATAAGTGTTTCCTTTCCCATCGGCAGGAGGGGAGGTGGAGTGTACCACTACGGCAGACCCCACTCTTCCCCCATCTGTAAAAACATTGGCAGCCTTGACAAGAGGCTTGGTAGAGAAAAGTACAGGAGGGGTTCATTGTAGCCTGGAAAATGAGGTCACCCACCTTGAGGTGCCATAATGGCAATCTACCTTTCCCATAAAACTCTCCAGGGCACTGGACACCCGTTCATTATTCCTTCTGACCCATTCAAAATCTGACAGCTGGTAGGGAATGGTTAACACATCGGGATCTTGCCCATAATGTTTCAGGGAAGTATCCCTGCCCTTGATTATCAAGTCAGCTAGCTGGTCTAGCTGGGAATAAACCCTGGGAGCTCCTCCCACTGATGCGTGCACCCATTGAAGAGGCTTGCCTTACTGGGTAATAGCGGCTGAGGAAAGCTCAGATCCGGGGAGGATCCAAAGGCAAAGTGGACACTCAGGCTTGTAGTGGGCCAACTGTGCCATATTTAGGGCCATTTGGATTTTCTGGGAGGCTGTTTGAAGTGATGGAGTTATTATAATAACATTAGTGGGCCCTTTGCCCTTCAAAGAGTCATGGAATGGAAGCAGCTCCTCTGTAGGCAGGTGAAGCCAGGGTCTTAACCAGTTAATCTCACCCAACAGTCTTTGCACCTCCACCAGAGTATAAGATGACTGGAAGGATAACTGCGGTTTAAGGGGGCACACAGAGTCTAGTTTAAGTTCTGCCCCCAAGATCTTAAAGGGGTATACTTTCTGAACCTTGTCACTGGCTATATGCAGTCATCCTCTTTTTTTTTTTTTTTTTTTGGCCAGTCCTGGGGCTTGGACTCTGGGCCTGAGCACTGTCCCTGGCTTTTTTTTGCTCAAGGCTAGCACTCTGCCACTTGAGCCACAGCACCACTTCTGGCCATTTTCTGTATATGTGGTGCTGGTTAATCGAACCCAGGGCCTCATGTATATGAGGCAGGCACTCTTGCCACTAAGCCATATCCCCAGCCCCTCAGTCCTCCTCTTTGTAGGAGTGTTTGTAGCTTGCTAGAGGCAGTATCTAGCAATTGGACATCTGCTGTTCCAATAATAATGTCATCCAAATAGATGTATAAAATAATATCTGACTGGCTCCTAAGAAGTTGAGGAACTTGTGACACATAATGTTGGCAGAAGGCTGGACTATTAGCCATGCCCTGAGGTAAGACTACCCACTCGTACCTCTGGTAGTTAACCGAGGGCATGGAGAAAGCAAACTTTTCACAGTCCTGGGGGTCAAGGGGAATGGAAAAGAAACAGTCCTTGATATCAATTATAATGAAATTATGATCCCGAGGAATGGAGGGGATCCATGGCAGCCCCCATAAAGGGGTGCCGGCGGGGACTATCTGCTCATTAATTTTTCTTAGGTCCGGTACCATCCTGCATTTACCTGAGGCCTTTTCCTTGTTCTCTCTGCCTGTGAGCTATAGTTTAACACAGAGAGAAAACACTGCAGGAAAGCCTGCAGGGCCACAGCGTGGGGCGGGCTGCAGGCAGACTGCTAACCCCGCCCAGCTGCGCGAAGTCGCCAAAGGTCAGCCAATCCCTGAGTCCCTGCCAGTCTCCAGGAATTTGGCATGCCCACCAGCAAGGGTGGGGGTAGAGGGGGGGAAGGAGATCATCCCGACTTAGCAAACACTGATAACAAAAATCTAAGATTCTGTCTCTTTTTCCAACAGCCACACAGTCCAATCCAGTAGGTTTGGGGCCGGCTTTGGGCCCCGCGTCCCCGGAGCCCAGCACTCGGTGCACGCAGCCACTCGCAAGTTGGGACTTTAAAAATCCCCGGCGGGAGGAGCCCCAAACTAGACGGCTGCCGCCGCCCCACCTGGCTCCAGGAGACACACAAAGCTGCGCGTTGCCCAGGACTCACATTCATGGCCATCCCCGCATTTTGGGGGATGAACCTCAGTATTTTAAGAGGCGAATTATTCCACCTTTTCTGACTCTGTCCCATCTTCTTTGCAGACCTGATGGGAGAACCACGTGTCCCCGAGATTCTACTCCAATTCCCTTAGGGCTTGCCGGTAGCTGCCGGACTCCCTCCCGCGGGCTCTGGGCCCCACATTCGGGCGCCAATTGCTGGGCTAGATTCACCTCCCCTGGTGCGGGGATGCTAAGATTACTCCCTTATCAGTACTCCCCTTTTCACCCTCTCCCCTGGGCGCCTGACCTGCGAGCGGCCAAGGTGGAATGAAGGTTCACAGGCAAGCCTAAAGTGCACGCGGCCAAACGAGATTTCCTTTTCCTCCCTCCTTACCCACCAAGGAAGCCAGGCGCAGATGGATCTCGGAGATGCTTCGGAGAGCAATCCGGTTTATTCGGGAGGGGCTCACAGTAATATAGTAGTGATGATGAGGATTGAGCATGAGCTGGCGATAGGCTGGTGAGCTTGTCCGTCCAAGAGTAGCTCCCAAGGACCTCCCTCATGGGCTAATGTCACTTCCCATAGTACTGCCCTCTGGGCAAAGCCCGCGAAAAGGGAGCACAAGTGCTTGCTGGCGCTAGGTGGGGGATGGTCTCAAAGCTATCCCTTCTGGTTCCAGACCCAGAAGGAGATAGGTGTGGCTCACTTCCACACTGCCCCATGGCTGGGGGAAGGGCAGCATCTCGGGAGCGTGTTCATTGCCCTTCCCCACTTAAGGCCAAGATGAATCCCCAACACCCCCAACTCTGTTAGATCCATCTAATTTTGTAGGAAAAAGTGGCTGTTTTGATTATCTCAGAAGTGGATACAGTCTTTCTGCCTCCCATTATCATGGCCTCAAGACTTTCCTGTGCGAGTCCAGGGGATGGATGGTCCAGGAGGAGGCAATTCTTTCTTTTCTAGTAATATCCATCTGACACCTACTACTGCTCCTATAGACAGGACAACATGTTAAGCGCTATGTTATGTGACAAGTGCCCTGCTCATCCCTTTACTTCAAGGCTCTTGAATACTCACAACAACCTGATGGCAATAACAGGCACATTACAGATGTGTGTCATACCCCCAAAGTCACATGGCAAGAGGTAATGGAGATCATGTGTATTTGACCGCCAAACCTCTTGGGTCCAAATGCCTGTGGTATGAGAGACTTTACCTCAAGGCTCGAAGGCTCTCAAGGCTTATATGCTTGAGGTGAGGACTGGGCCCCAGCCTCCCTGGCTACACCCTGATCTCTCCTTTGCTCTTATTTCTCCAAACATCCTATATGGTGACTGTCAAAGACTTCTCTTTACAGAAAAAGTAAGTGGTAAGCAAAGTGTGAGAAATAATGAAGAAATTGAAATAAGGGAGAAATACCCCCAAATGAAATTCCATTCCAGGATTTAAGGTTTCAGGCCAGGAAGTGCATTTAATGGTCAAGAGTCCCTGGTTTCTTCACATAGTGTAGACCTGAAGCCTATTATACCCCAGCCCCTGGCCAAAGACTCCACACACTATCCCACTTAACCCTTAACAACAGATGAGGTCATTAATACTAAACTAGTATTAATTGAAATAATCCCCATTGTATAAATCCCCATTATAGTAATGATGAAACTGATGCTCAAGGAGGGCAATATCACCTTGGTAACTGGGACCTGCTGTGTTCACCCCCATAGCCTAATCTCCTCACCATTTTGTTTTGTGACCCCAGCCTACATATTCTTCCGATTGGTTTCCAGATTATTTCGGAGCGCACCAAGCCCAGGATGCACGAGTTCCAGTCTGAGGTGTTCATGATCATTGGTGGCTGCACCAAGGATGAGCGATTTGTGGCGGAGGTAACCTGCCTGGACCCCCTGAGGCGCAGCCGCCTGGAGGTGGCCAAACTCCCACTGACAGAGCATGAGCTGGAGAGTGAGAATAAGAAGTGGGTGGAATTTGCATGCGTGACATTAAAAAATGAGGTCTACATCTCAGGTAAGCAGGAGCCATGTTATGCCAACGCCAGTCCTCAGTAGTCCTCCACATTTTCCCAAGTGCCAGCCAGGTGACCATCCTGCAAGGTGACTATGAGTTGGCAATGGCCTCATTCTGAGTCAAGATACAGACCTAGGGGCCCAGGTGCTTGTTTCTTATCTCAGAGAGTGAATTACCACCTAATAAATACTAAAGAGTGAGCAGCATGCTCCAGGCCCTTCATAGAGAAAGAAGCTAAGGGGAGCTAGACTTCATTTGATCTCCACATAGAGCACAGAGCTAAGCCTGGAAATATAGTAGTGAATGAAACATCTGGTCTTTCTCCAAGCTTGACTCCCTCTCAAGTCTACTAGTCATACATTTATACACTTCAGAATCTCATTGAAGTAGTATTTCAAAAAAGAACACTTTTTAATTCTGAATTAGTGTTTAGTAGTTATAATTACTTCATTCCCAAAGTGAGAGTTAACACTCTCTCTAGCACTTAGCATTGTGCCCGATCTCAGAGGGTAACTGTTTGATAAATACTTGCACAATTAGAATCACCTTTACTGTATAGAATGTGAATAACTTTAATAGCATTCAAATTCTTGCCTTTCTCATCAGGGTAAAGTAGATGTTTTAAGAGAAAATTGAGGCTCCATCTTGTAACTACCTGATAAATGTTAGGCATAATCTCAATCCAGGTGCTGAGTCAAGTTCCAGGTTCCTCTTCACATCAGAAGCCACCTGGCTCTTCTTGAGACCATTTATTAGGAGGCAGAGGCCCCTCCTCACCCTTAGAGCCTCTTTGCCAATTTGAACTTGTCTGGGAAGAATGGCTTCCCACAGTTAGTTTCCTCTAAAATCAAGGGCAGGCCAGCTCTTATGTCATTGATTAGGCTATAGTAACAGGCTACAGTAGAAATATCTTCAATTTTTACATAAGAGTCAAGTGATATAGAGAATAGAAAGTAAATAATAGCAGTTTATCTGTGCCATTTAAATTTTATTAATTTACTATACTTTTGAGCTCATTGCATCTCCTTTGTTTTTTGTGTTGCATATATTCTCTTCCAACTTTGGTTGATATTTACATAACCTTTTTAATTTTTCCTATGTGAGTTACATGTAATGCTTACAAAACTTTTCTATTCCTAAAATCAAGATAGTCTCCTATATTCTCCAGTTACTTTGATAGCAGCTACATTTGGATTTTATTTTAAATGTAGTGTGAAATAAGTGAATAACTTCTTTTTTTCAAACAATACTAATTGTTCCAGTAACATTTATTTAATTTCTATATGTTTCCACCTGTTTTGTTTTGTTTTGTTTTGTTTTTTTGGCCAGTCCTGGGCCTTGGACTCAGGGCCTGAGCACTGCAGTTCCCTGGCTTCCTTTTGCTCAAGGCTAGTCACTTGAGCCACAGCACCACTTCTGGCTGTTTTCTATATATGTGGTGCTGGGGAAGTGAACCCAGGGCTTCATGTATACAAGGCAAGTTCTCTTGCCACTAGGCCATATTCCCAGCCCCTGTTTTGTATTTTTAACTGATCAGTTTGCTTAATTGTATGTCTGTCTATACCATACTTTTCATTATAATAGCTTTGGGTGCATATTTTAATTTTTAATAAGAAAAGTCTATCTTCATTCTTCTGTATTTTTCACAATTAAAACATTGTTTTTTTCTAAAAGAAAAACTAATAAATAGAAATCCAAGTTTAGAAAAAAATACTAATCAAATCTGATGCATAAAATTAAGTGTTTTCTTTATTATTTAAAGTTTCTTGGAAGTTTATCACTATTAAAACTGCCTAGAGCCAGGTGCCAGTGGCTCACACCTATAATCCTGGCTACTCAGGAGGCTGAGATCTGAGGATCACAGTTCAAAGCCAGCCTCTAAGGAAGATCTGTGAGACTCTTATCTCCAATTAGCCAGCACAAAGTCAGAAGTGGAGCTGTGGCTTAAGTGATAGAATACCAGTGTTGAGTGAAAAAGCTAAGGGGCTGCTTCCAGGCCCTCAGTTCAAGCCCCAATATTGGCACACACACACACACACACACACACACACACACACACACGTACCCTTGACCTAGATTTCCCACACCTGAGTTCCAACCCTAGAAAGCTTTCATGACACGAAACTTTGTCAATGGTCTTTGTCCATTTAGTGCACATTTGTAAGTCTGAAAAGGCTAGTATTTTGCTCTAAGTAGTTAGTGGTACTATAGGCTTACAGAGAACAATAAGAATGCAAAGCTGTTAAAATATTTTTGTTAAAGTTATACCAAAAGCAGCTCTTCTTTGTTTGGGTCCCTAATTGCTGAATTATGCATTTTCTGCTACTAAGGTAATTGTCACAACGAAAATATTACTCTTGAAAGATCTATTATGAGCATCTCATACTTTCATAATAAGAAATTAACTTAAAAATAGGACAAGCTCCACATATATTTTTGCATAGATCAGAGATATAGGCCAACTAATTTTGAATTTTGTAAAATGTCTCTGTCTCTTTTCATGTGTATGGGGGGGTGGTTACTGGCACTGGGACTTGAACTCAGGTACTGTCCCTTGGGTTTTTTTTTCACTCAAGGATGAGCACTCTACTACTTAGTCACACCTCTGCTTCCAGCTTTTTCTTTTCTATTCTTTTTGTTGTTGTTGTTACTTGGAGATAAAGAGTCTTACAGACTTTGCTGCCTAGCCTGGCTTCAAACAAGTCATGATCCTCAGATCTCAGCCTCCTGAGTTGCTAGGATTACAGATGTGAGCCACCAGTGCTTGACCTAAACTTGTTTCTCTATTTATATTTTTTTTAAGTTTAAGTAAATACAAAACTTAAGCTATCCTTTAATTTTCCAGCTGGCCAAGGGCCTACCATCCCCGCCCAGCTTTACTTTCTATTCCTTCTGGGCACACAGTTCTCCCCCTGGCCCTTACCTACCCAGGCCAAGAGGGGACCATCCTCTAGGAATCTGGCTTATTTAGCCACTCTCTGAATTCTCATGGTCCAGCACACAGTCTATCCTCTCAGTTTTATCACACTCTACCCCCATCAGCATTTCTGTCTCTTCCTCTTCCCCTGTGTTTGTTTTGTCTTCCCTCAGGGTGGTACCAGGCTGAAGGACTAGCACTTTTGCATTTTGGAAAATGATGGGAGAAGCTACATTTCTGACACCTTTGATTGCTTCTTAGATGTTTGTATCTCTTGTAGGTGGCAAAGAAACACAGCATGATGTCTGGAAATATAATTCTTCAATCAACAAATGGATTCAGATTGAGTATTTAAACATAGGCCGCTGGAGGCATAAAATGGTGGTATTGGGTGGCAAGGTCTATGTAATCGGTGGTTTCGACGGCTTACAGAGGATCAACAATGTGGAGACCTATGATCCCTTCCACAACTGCTGGTCAGAGGTATGGAAGATTATTTTGTATAAGCAACTCCATCTGTATTATACTTCAAAGCCTAACATTAATGCAAAGGCACCTGCTTATGGTTGCTGCTACCTTTCTGATTGCTCTGCTTCCATGGGAGACATCTGGGTGGCTCTGTTTTTCCATCCTAGGACCCATGGCTCCAGTATTGCTGGGTAAGTTACAGTACCAACATCCTTCCAGGAGGTGGGGCTCTGTGTGGGCACTGTCCTGTTCTGGCCAGAGCCACAGATATGGAGGGAGGCTGCTTGAGATGGTAGATCACTTGGTCCTGTTTTCTTGTTTATTCTGTTTCCTCGGTACCTTCTGTTCTATTTCTCTCCATAACAGATACCTAAGGATCTATTTGCTACACTGTTTATGAGCCCAAAGTCACTTGGTCATGATTAGAAGGGAGTCCTTATTTATTTTCATATTAACGAAGAGCCATTTTTATGCCTGCATACAAATTGCTAGCAATGAGGTGTAAATCATAGTGGAGGGAAGGGAAGTGACCTTACCTCTGCATCTCCAGGTGGTTCTCAAGTTAAAATCTTTTCTATCCACTTCAGAGTGAGTCCCAGCTTTGGGGAGTGTAAGACTCAGTCATTTTGGGTGGAGCTGGATGTCATGGTTACCAAGTTAACCTTCTCAACAACACTCTCAGGGAGTTCTCAACACTTGTGGGGTAGGGGCCCAAGATCATCACAGAGTTGTGCCATGACTCAAAAGGGCCATGTAGTTGGGCTGTTCAGGAGTCTGAGACTTGAGGACTGTGATTCACAAAGCTAGCCTGGACAGGAAAGCCTGTGAGACTTTTACCTTCAATTAACTACCAAAAGAGTTGGGGCTATGGCTCAAATGATAGAGCACTAGCCTTAAACAATAAATTTTAGCTCAAGAACAGTACCCAGGCCCTGACTTCAAGCCCTATAACTGACACACACACACACACACACACACACACGATCATTGTAAATGGGCATAGTCTTCAAAATCTTTTTTAGTGACCTGCGTTTATCAAGGTAGAAATAAAAATGTGGCTTAATCCTCAAATTTCCAATGTTGCCCCAGAGCAGGGCAGTCTACTTACCTGTGGCCACTGTAAACTCTTATAGTAGCTTTTCTTTCTGGAAAGTAATCAGGACATTTGGGCTAATCAACATTCATACAATATCTTTGAATGAATGAACACGTGAATATTCTTGTTTGAAAAATCGTTTGTTTCCAAGATGGACTGGCTTCATATGTCTAAACACTTTCTCTTGTCATATTAATGAGGACCCATTTACATATAGCCCTATTTGCTCTCCCTGAGGGCCCTGTATAGGTTTCCCTGACAGTTGGCCTCTGGAAAAGCAGATGGGGACAGGTTACTTGGAGCCTGTAGAGAGGGTGGGAAATAAAGGCTTTGGTTATCTGCACATCTATCGGGAGATCAGTCCCATGAGTCTCATCACTTCAGGCAAAGGATGCCCAAGTGTCCTATGTGTGCCTTGTGAGCCCCTCCAGCCAGGGCAGCATGACTGACAGCTTCTTGTGCCTGTGCTTTTTCAGGCTGCACCTCTCCTGGTCCATGTCAGTTCCTTCGCAGCTACTAGCCACAAGAGGAAGCTGTATGTGATTGGGGGTGGGCCCAATGGAAAATTGGCCACAGACAAGACTCAGTGCTATGACCCTTCCACCAATAAATGGAGTTTGAAGTCATCCATGCCAGTAGAAGCTAAATGTATCAATGCAGTGAGTTTCCAGGACCGAATCTATGTTGTTGGTAAGTGAATGATGGCTTCTTCTTCATTTGAATACCTTACTCATGCAGCCATGTGGGAAATCAGATAAATGTTATTCCTCTCTCTTTCTCGCTCTATTTCTCGCTCTCTCTGTCGTGTGTGTGTGTGTGTGTGTGTGTGTGTGTGTGTGTGTGTGTGTGTGTTGGTCCTGGGGCTTGAACTTGGCCTGGACGCCGACCCTGAGCCTTTTATACTCAAGGCTAGTTCTCTACCACTTGAATCATAGCTCCACTTCTGGCTTTGGTGGTTAATTAAAGAGTCTCATAGACTTTCCTGCCTAGGCTGGCTTTGAATTACAGTTCTGATTTTAGCCTCCTTAGTATCTAGGTTAACAGGCATGAGCAACCAGCACCCAGCAAGAAAAGGTAGCCTTGAGAACTCTTGGGTGTTGTGGATGGGGCTGAAAAGGAAGAAAAGATGGGGTGGGTCCAGGCTCTCTTGGAATTTCTCCTCAAGTCCTGGAGGCAGAATAGGGACACAAAACAGATGGATGCTATGGCTCAAGGTAGGAGCAAGAGCAAAGCTATATTTCAGACATTAGCAAACACATAGAAATTGAAATGTGTACTGTATAATAAGTGCTTAAGAAATGGAAGCCATCAATATCTCTTAGTTTGTGACCATGGGAATTTCTTTCTCCTCCTTGCTTGCTAGAGAGGGTCTGAAAAGTTGTAGTTAGTTGGGAGGAAAGTTTGGTTGGTCAGACCACAGTTGGAGAATAATTGTTAAGGATGGGAGCTCTCAGTCACCAAGGAGCTTTTTAAAAAAGATAGTAGTTGTCATACCCCAGAAAAGTGAAATCAGAATGGGAAGGAGCATGCTACAGAACAATATAACTGTACTTTTAAAGACTCGGATGATTTTAATGTACAGCCAGGATTGAAAAATGATTAAGGATGTCAGAAAATAAGTAACTTCAGTGATAATCAGAGTCAGAGAAGTCATTTGGAGGCAGAACATTGGAATGGATTAAGAAAGAAAACACTTCTCTTCTTGCTTCACATTTCTGTGGTGTGTTTTCTTCTACTCTTAGGATGTGCAGCTTGGGCTGCTATCCCAAATCATGCTCAGTCTGCAAAGAGTTGCCACTCCTATCTACAAGGGGTGGATGGCTTCTACGAATAGCCTCTTCCAGGTGCTTCATGTGCATGATCCTTCTGATTCCTTCTTTTACCACATGGTCTTGGTATTTATCGTGCTTTCCAGACCAAGACTACTTGAGGCATTGGCTAGTGTTTCTTCCAGAGTCATGATATCAGCCATGTTAAGCTAGGTATCCTTTAGAATCAAATTTACACCTAGCTGTGGAATTTGAAGGACACTGTGAAGTGTCTTCACATTAGTAATTTGCCAGGTCAGTCTATGCTTCTCTTAGCAAGATGGTAGGCCTGACCTTACTAGAATTAGAATTCTCCAGGTTAAAGGGCAGGAGAACCAGAAAGATGCTAGGATGCCCACTGTGTGTGCTCTTCCTTTCCAGGTGGGGCCATGCGAGCACTGTATGCCTATAGCCCCCTGGAAGACAGCTGGTGCCTGGTGACACAGCTCAGCCATGAGCGGGCCAGCTGTGGCATCGCACCCTGCAACAACCGGCTCTACATCACTGGTGGGAGGGACGAGAAGAATGAGGTCATTGCCACTGTGTTGTGTTGGGACCCTGAGGCCCAGAAACTGACCGAGGAGTGCGTGTTGCCCCGGGGAGTGTCACACCATGGCAGCGTCACCATCAGGAAGTCATACACCCACATCCGGAGGATTGTGCCAGGAGCAGTGTCTGTGTGACAGGAGGTGCCCAGCTTGTTGTGGGTCACCTAAGAAAGTACAGCTTTGGGACACAGGACACCAGACAGGAATGTTCGCAAGAGCTACCTCACGAGGAAAGGCACCTACCATCCCTGGTTCTAATGCCAGGCCCTGTCCCATAGCAACCCATTCAGCCTAGCCACTGTTAAAATACATAGTTCTGGGATATGATCTCTCATGACTGACAGATGAGGAAATTGAGTTTCATAGAGGCTAAGAAACTTGGCCCAGGTCACTCAGCAAATACCTAAGCTAGTCTGAACAGAGGTCTTTCCATTTTAAAGCCAGTGTCCTTCCCACCATACTTAGATCAGGCAACACAAAAGCAAACCCCCAGATCTGGCCAATGGCTTGTTCTCTCAAATCTGCTCTGAAGATTGACTCAGCAAGACAGAGAAAATAAATATTTCTCTTTTTTTTTTGTTTCCTTTCTTCCTTCTATTCCTTATAGGTAAGCCAAAGGATACCCTTCACCCTGGAGACTTTGCGTCCTATTTCCAGAGCATTTCATAGGCTCTTCCATAGGCCAGGCATGTGGGCTCCAGTTTCAGAAGGCATGTTTGCTTGAAAAAGCTAAAGAGCTTGTTCTTTGCTCTCCCCACACAGCAGCCTCTATTTTTGAAGCCCATTTTTGGATAAGAACTATCACTGTTGGACAGAATGACCTTCCCTGTAACTCTGGTGACCTGCCTCTTAATGTTGTATGGTCGAGACAAGAGATTCAAACTACTGTTCTGTTTTTTTTGTTTATTTTGTTTTGTTTTGTTCTTACTGGTCCTGGGGCTTGAACTCAGACACTGTCCCTGAATGTCTTGGACACTGTCCCTGAGCTTCTTTGTGTTCAAGGTTAGTGATCTACCACTTGTGTCCCAGCAACACTTCTGGCCTTTTTTTTTTTTTTTTTGTACTGGGGATTGAACCCAGGACATTGCACCTGCTAGGCAAGTGCTTTGCCACTAAGCTACCTCCCGGGCCATTTCTGGCCTTTTCTGAATAGTTTATTGGAGATGAAAGTCTCACAGACTTTCTTGTCTGGGCTGGCTTCGAACTATAATCCTCAGATCTCAGCCTCCTGAGTAGTTAGTATTACAGGTGTGAGACAGTGGTACCCAGCTTACTGTGCTCTTTTTAAGTGTGAACATGGTTGGCTACAGGAGAGACAGAATCTTTTGGGTGGTGTACATTCTGGGATTTAGAGAGTTTGGGGTCTGTGTCTAGGACCTTGCCCTCCTACAACCTTAGTTGTCAGGATTCTCTAAGTCCTTCACTTTGGGTTTTGGATCAGCTTTGCTCAATTTGACTCAAAGAACAGAAACTGTCCTTCATTCTAGGTGAAGAGCTTCCCAATAAGCTCGTTGGAAATACATTCTAATTCTTGAGGTGAAGAAATAGGTAAGAGACTCTGTTACTTAGGTTGTAGTTAAAAATATAGTAACTGCATTACCTGTGGTGCTTTATTTTTATTGGATGAGTTCAGTTATTTTTATAGAGTTTTATCTCATGTTGGGGGGACATACTGGAAAATTTAGTTCAGTTTGTGCTTAGATTGTTGAGATAAATAGAAATGCATGTTGGTATGTCAAATGCCTTGAGCTACGAAAAGAAGCCAAAACAAACATTTAGAATTATATGATATTATATTTTAGCACTAATAACCTTCAACTGAAGCAATTTGGCCTAGTTCAGCAAGACTCAGGAGCACAAATGAATGGCAAAGCTCAGCTGTACAGATGCTCAAAGGGGTAAGGAGGCCCCTAGTGAATCTTTTCTTTTTGGCCAGTCCTGGGCCTTGAACTCAGGGCCTGAGCACTGTCCCTGGCTTCTTTTTGCTCAAGGCTAGCACTCTGTCACTTGAGCCACAGTGCCTCTTCTGGCCATTTTCTATATATGTGGTGCTGAGGAATTGAACCCAGGGCTTCAAGTATACGAGGCAAGCACTCTTGCCACAAGGCTATATTCCTAGCCCCGAATATTTTATTTTCTTCAAGCTAAAAATAAGATGGAAATGCAAGTCTTGGTTGTTTTGCGATGGGGTCCCTTCTGGAAGCTGTGTGCTTGGGTCAACTAACTTGACTACTTACATGTTTGTCTCTTCAAGATCTTGATTAGAAGCCGTCTGTGAATGACAGAAAAAATCAGTTTTAGTTCAAATGCTACTTTAGGGAAGAGCAGCATCTTCTCTTCCTCCTCCTCCTCCTCCTCCTTTCTCTCACTCTTTCTCTGTCTTTCTGTCTGTCTGTCTCTGTCGGTCTCTCTGTCTCTGTCTGTCTGTCTGTCTGTCTGTCTGTCTCTCTCTCTCTCTCTCTCTCTCTCTCTCTCTCTCTCTCTCTCTCTCTCCTGTAATCCCAGCTGCTCAGCTCAAAGCCAGCTGGGGCAGACACATCCAAGAGACTCTTATTACCAATTAACAAGCAAAAACATGGAAGGAGAGCTGTGGCTCAAGTGGTAGAGCTCTAGCCTTGAGTGAAAAAGCTAAAACTCATGCCCAGGCCACAAGTTGAAGCCCCAATACTACACACTCCACCGCCCAAAAATTAAAAAAAGTCTCAAGACTTTGATGGAATGGAGACTGAAGTCAAGTGGACCACATTTGCCAAGATTGGCTTAAAAAAGGTAGGGGGCTAAACTCACCCAAACACCAACAGAGAAACCTTTTTTCTTAGCTTCATATTCTGTTGTCTCAGTGGTTTCAGAATACACACACACACACACACACACACACACCCCACTGAGTGCCCTTGAACTCAAATCACATTGTGCTCTTAGGGAAATACAATTATCATTCTTTTGCAGCTGGGATACATAGCTTTGTTGTTTATAAAAGTCCCTAAGGTACTATTGTTGGCTATTTACTTATGAAAGAACACAGTAGAACTTTTTCAGTGAGTGTAGACAAAAAGTATACAGAATGTAATTTGGAGTTAATGAATTGTATTTTCCTCAGATTTCACACTTTGAAGAGTCAACTTTTCTGGAAATCTACATTGGTCTCAACTATGCTTCTACAAGACCATTTCTGATAGGTATAGGCCTAGACAGTCAGCACTTGGTAAAACCAACCCTTTAACTATTTTGGTTATACTAGGTTGTGCTTTTATTAAAATTATCTTTAAGTAATTGTACAAAGGGATTTCAACTGAACATGTCAGTTTATGAGTACAGTGTACCTGGGGTTGTATTTTTTAAGTGATCAAATTAAGATCATTGTTTATATGTTAAAAAATGAAGCTGTTATTTATTCAATAAAGTATGTATGAAATGGTTAAGAATGTGTAGTCATTGGATGATTTTTTGCTTCGTTTTAGTTGATATAAATAAATACTACTTGAACACAAATTAGGAGGTGAAAATGTAAAATAATTCAGTTGATTTAGGTCAAATCCAAAAATAAGATTAACCAAGTTTAGTTTATGGAGTGACAACAGGAACAGCTTTTCCCTCCCTACAGCACGCCATCTCTTAGAACAAACTTCAGCAGCCCTTGTGCACATTGTGTGACCTTCATCCACCTGGCTTGCCTGCCCTCTTCTTCCAGGTGTCACTTTGAAGGGTGATTATTTACTTATTTAGTGTTGGTCCTGGGGCTTGAACTCAGGGCCTGGGCACTATCCTTGAGCTTTTTCTTTCCCCTCAAGGCTAATGCTCTACCACTTAAGTGACAGCTCTACTTCCAGCTTTAGTGACTAATTGGAGATAAGAATCTCATGGACTTTCCTGCCTGGGCTGGCTTTGAACCAGGATCCTCAGATCTCAGGCTCCTGAGTAGCTAGGATTACAGGCATGAGCCTCTGGTGCCTGGTTCTGACTTCTGGTTGTGAGCCTTGTTTTCAACCAGTGTGCTTAGTATTCTCTCTGAGACCTGAACCACCCTGTGCTTCTCAAATTGTCAGACACACTGGGGTGGGCCATGTCAGCTGAGTGCTGGGGCTCTCCCATGAAAAAATGTACCATCCATTTGGTGTGCTTTGGATTACAATGCAAGCATCCACTTAAAGACTTTATTTTTGGCAAATGCTCTACTACTTGAACCACACCCTAGGCCCCATCCTATACATTTGAAAAGAAAAATTGTGGCTTTGTGATGGTGCTGGGGCTTGAACTCAGGGTCTGGATGCCATTCCTTAGCTATCTTGCTCAAGGCTCTACCACTTAAGCCACACCTCCACTTTCCTGCTTTTTGCTGGTTATTTGGAGATAAGTCTAACAGACTTTTCTTCATGGGCTAGCTTTGAACCTTAATCTTCAGATCTCAGCCTCAGATATAATTAGGATTACAGATTTGAGCCTGTGACCTTTTCAGTTTTGTTGTTGGTTGTTTTTTGTTGTTGTTGCTTTTTTTTTTTTAGCATCTTCCTGAGTTCCTGTGGGTCTGTGGCACCTCTGCCCAGCTTCCTTTTTGCTTATATAGTAGTGCCTCATAGAGGAGTGCATGCTCTCTTGCTATACAGCCTATGCCTTGATTTCTGTTCTGGTATGCAGCTGCACTTCAAGATCCTTGTCTTGAGCAGTTCAGGTCTGTTCCCAACTACTGCAATAACAGCCTGCCTGCTTACCAATGCTGGGCATGAAGCAAGGGAGCATGCCTCCTGTGTTTAAGACATCTTTCTCATGACCCAGGGACATTGCCCAGCTTCTGTGAGTTGGACAATTTGTTCCCTGAGGGAACAGACAGCTAGACAGTAAGCCACATCTTGTCCCCATGAGGAAACTGTCCTGTATTCAACTCCTCACTTAATTTCCCAGAGAATACCAAAACTAGACTGGGACAATTAGGTAAGACGTCACGATCACCTAGAGATGACACAGGGAAACAAGCAGAGAAAGCAACAACGCTGGGCTGTGGGTGGCACGAGGTCCCTATCTTGTAAGAGCAGCATTGGTCTTTAGGAGGAGTATGTGACAGGCATGTGTGTACACACATGTGCATCCACATGTGTACACACAAGTTCACAAATGTGCTGTTAAGGATGAACAAAGCAAGACATTTGCCAGAGCAGCACAGACAGGTTCTGCTCAGTATGTGCTGTTAGCAACAGAAAGAGTTGTGCTCCATTACAATTTGTGCAGGAACCATTGGGTCTCTGAGGAGAAAAGGGAAGAGGAAGGAGGGAGGTTCGGGGGTGTGAAGAATTACAGAGTGGGTCTGGGTCAACAAATGGAGGCCCACTGTGTCTCTCTGTTAGTTGGTAGTTGTCCAAGTGGGGGTTTTATCTTCCCATCGGGACTGGCAGATCGTCTCCAATAATTTCTTTAAATGAATGGCTCCCAGGTGCCCAAAAAGATGCTTTCGAGATGCAGGCGACCTGTGCATCACAAAGGGACGGAGGAAGGATTCACAATTGCAAGCTGCCTTTAGTACATGCTCCAAGAGAAAGGTCTGAGACCTCTGATGAGGTGTTGACTACAATAAAGTAAGAGAGAGAGAGAGAGAGAGTGTGTGTGTGTGTGAGAGAGAGTACTGTACTTGGTCTTGAACTCAGGACCCTGTGCCCTTGCTTGGGTTTTTCATTCATAGCTGGTGCTCTACTACTTGAACCACACTTCCACTTTGGGCTTTTTGCTGGTTAATTGGAGATAATAGTCTCCAATATTTCTGTTGGACTGGCTCCAAACCCTGATCCTCATACCTCAACCTCCTGAGTAGATAGGATTACAGGCATCAGTCACTACTAAGTTCTTTTGTTTCCATGGTTTTCCCAGACAGTGGCTCAAGAAGAGGCTGAGTCATCACAGGGTATGGCCTGAGGCTGCTAGGGTTCCTGCTAAAGTGTGGTGAGCCTCTGAGCACAAGGTCTCTGTAGAGTACAGATGCGATGCCCAGCCTGTCACTTGCTTTATGAATCAGGTAAAGGAACACCACAGTGCTGTTGGCAGATAACAGTATAAAAATGAAAGCAGTGCTTTCAAACTTTTACTACCATGTATTACAATAAAAACACATTTTCAGCTGGGTATAGTGATGCACACCTGTAATCCCAGCACTCTGGAAACAGAAGCTGGAAGACAACAAGTTGGAGGCCAATCCAGGCTACCTAGAGAGACCCTGTCTCAAAACCAACCAACCAACCAACCAACCAGGTGCCAGTGGCTTCTATCTATAATCCTAGTTACTCAGGAGTCTGAGCTCTGGAGGATCGCAGTGAAAGCCAGTAAGAAATTAATATCCAAGAAATTCCATCCCCAATTAACCAAAAAAAGTTGAACTGGGGACATAGCTCAAGTGGTAGAGGGTCAATTGAGCAAGCAAGGCCAGCAAAAGCAAGCCCCTGAGTTCATATCCCAAACAAATAAACAAAAGAGATACCTTTTTGGTCTTTCTGACTCTCTTTTTTCTTAAAGCGTCATTCACAATCCATCAAATTAAGTTCATTACCTCCAGTGAATGAGCAGTCACAAGCCACATGGCAAACACGAGGCTAGAGGGCACTGACTGGGAGAAGATGGTAGAGGCAGGGAGGGGGCGCTTTCTGTTCTCCACAGTAGCAGCAGTAGCAGCAGCAGCGGCAGCACCCCATACAAACCAGAGGAACGCCTCTGACTTTAAAAGACGGGACTGTTATGGGGGAAATTTCATAAGAAAAATGTAGTAATAGAACATCTATTGGGTAATTTCCCAGAAACATGAGCTTGAGGGGTTAGGCCAGTGACATAACCAGTTGAAGTAGAAATGCTAAGGTTTTTCAGTTGTCTGAGTGCATCCTGGAAGAAAGTTGCATTCCCCAAAAAGCTCACCAAAGAAACCCAGGAGAAAAGCAGCATATAATGCAATGGGTATTTATTGAGCACCTACTATGTACCAAACATGGTTTTGAGTAATCCTGGCTACTCAGCTAGGACTCAGCTAGATTACAGATGAAATCTGAGAATCCAGGATTACAGATGAGATCTGAAAGTCGAGCCAGACTGGGGCAGGAAAGTCCAAGAAACTCCTATCTCCAATTAACTACCAGAAATAGGTCTGTAGCACTTTCTTGAGCAAAGCTCAGGGAAAGCATCCAGGCCCTAAATTCAAGCCCCAGGACCCGCACAAAAACAAAAACAAAGCAAAAATATAATGTTAAAAAGAGAAGCCCTAGGGGCTGGGAATATGGCCTAGTGGCAAGAGTGCTTGCCTCCTACACATGAAGCTCTTGGTTCGATTCCCCAGCACCATATATATGAAAAACGGCCAGAAGGGGCGCTGTGGCTCAGGTGGCAGAGTGCTAGCCTTGAGTGGGAAGAAGCCAGGGATGGTGCTCAGGCCCTGGCCCAGGACTGGCTAAAAAAAAAAAAAAAAGAGAGAAGCCCTAAAGACAACTAAAGTAAGCTAAGAGAGTTCATGCTGCTTTATATAGGATGAAAGGAGGCTGCTTTTTTGTTTTCTTTTTTCCTGCTTGGGTGCCAGTACTGGGGCTTGAACTTAAGATTTAGGCTCTGCTCCTTAGCTTTGCTCAAGAGGAATGCTCTACTACTTGAGCCACCCCTTCACTTCCTGCCTTTTGCTGATTAATTAGAGATAAGAGACTCAGGGACCTTTCTGCCTACGTTGGATTTGAACTGTGATCCCAGATTTCAGCCTCCTGCATAGCTAATATTATAAATGGGAGCCACCAACTCTTGGCTTGGAATAGAGATTAGAAAGTATGAGGCTTCTGGGGGAAGCTTGTTCTAGCTAGAGGGAGCAGCCCATGCAAAGGCCTTGAGGCAAGGGGCTCAATGTGGTTAGAAAAGGCCTGCATGGCTGGACTGAATTCAAAGCTATCACTGGGAGTTACTGTAACCACGTTGGGTGGAATCAGAGTAAGAAGATAGCAAATGAAATAAATTCAGAAATGCCAAAGATTTTTCAAAGGCTGCCCATTCAGGTTCGTGGCTTGCCAATCCAGGTCGGTGACATTCGCAGGAGGTCATTTACTGACGGAGGGGGCACCACCTGACTCCAGAACATGTTGAGTTTCTTTCCAGATCCTTGGTCTCTCAGATCGAGTTCTGAGTATGACCATCATGGTGAGCTGTGCTAGCTTTGCACACAGCCTGCCCCACCATCCTAGCAGGAGGCCCTGCCTCGAAAATGGCTAAGACTGTGCTCATTCCTGCGTGCTTAAAGCAGGCAGACCGCATGAGCTTGCCAATCCATTCCTTCTGCAAACTGGCACTACCAGAACACCAGCAAATGAAACCTCAATCTTGCATCCATAAGCTCTGGGAAGTATGGTTAAATTTTGAAAACATCTTCTTAGAGGCCAACAGAAATGTGATTGAGCATTAAAACACAAATTATAGCCAGTCTTTCTTCATGGAAACACAGCAATAGACTCTACCCACCACCAGTCACAAATAATTTAAAAATAAGATCAGAGACTGGTAGCTTACATCTGTAATCCTAGCTACTAAGAACACTGAGACCTGAGAAGCATGGTTTGAAGCCAGGCTGGGTAGAAAAATCCATGAGAATCTAATCTCCAATTAATCAGCAAAAAGCTGGAAGTGGATTGTGGCTCAAGTGGTAGAGCACCAGTCTTGAGTGGAAAAAGCCAAGTGAGAGTGCAAGGCTCTGAGTTTAAACCTCAGTATGGACACACAACCACCCCCACACAACTAATACTACTACTAATGGAAAGAAAAAAAAATCTTGCATCGCTATTAAATGACATTTTCCCTATTATTGTCCTCTAAACAATACAGTATAGAATGTTAGGTATTAGTAAATAAACTGGTGGTGAGTTCAAGTATTTTAAAAGATAAACAAAGATTAAATTAAGTCATTTTGTGTACAAGATATTGTATCCTCAGAGAATAGCATCCGTGGTCCCCTCCTCATAGACACTAGGGACAGCTGTAATCAAAATCCTCAGAGGCTAAGTGCAACCCAACAAATTTTTAAAAAACTTGTTTAAACTGTGTAGCAATGCCAATGCAGACTAGAAATTGGGTCCTAACAATGTTTTCTCCAAATTACTTTGGATAAGGCATCTTCCCAGGAGACCAGTGGAACCATCAGTGGGAAACACATTAACTTACAAACGAAAACACAATGTTTAAGTAACTGTGGGACTGAAGTCAGTATTTACTTATGAGTTGGATGACCTTAAACCAGTTCAACAGCTTGCTTGTTGTTTTAGCCTTATCATACCTAAGGATACCATGAGGAGAAAACATTTAGAACACAGGAGTCATTTGGTGAGATGTAGAAGCTTATTTCCTCTCTAGAGGCTGCACTTCCTTATACTTCTGTCTTTTGCTACAATGTTGTCTCTGGTCCAAATAGGCTTTTCCTGAAAGTAGAATAACAGTGGATGACATCTTATAGGATTTGGGGAAGGATGAGATGACATTATACAACTGAATTTAGCTCTTTGCCTGACATTGTAAGTGCTCCAATCACGTTAGGTGCCATAATGGTTCTTACTTGATGGAAAACCCATGGAGCTGGGCTCTTTTTGCACCAACCTTTGTAATACAACACGAAGCTGGGCACAGGGTGTACACTCAACGAAATGCTGCTGCAAAGGTTCCACTGTCTAGAATGGTGCCAGGAAGCCAGGCAGTCTCTAGAAGCTTCTACCTAGTAATGACTCCACCATTATTGATTACCTTTTGAAATTTTTTTTTTCACATCAGAGGCTGATCAATGAAAACCATAGATAACTTTTCTGGACTATGTGATGTTAAAAAAATCAACAGAGGGTAGCCCTACTCCTACTGAACTTTCTAGAACGAATAGAGAATATTCTCTTCTGAAAAGCATTGTGGTCTGGGGTATACCAGTCCTCCTGAAGCTGGAGCCCTTCCTCTGCAGGGACAGGGTTATATTAAATGGGCCTGTGATTTGAGGATTTTAGGTCATACATGTCACAACATTAAGGTACCCCTGAAAGAAACCAAGAACTGCTTACTACTAGCTCACTGTGTGACTTGTACTACACTAGAGACCCATGCTAAACAAAAAAACGAGGGGAGGACATGACCTCTTCTAAACGCACTTTCAGCCTGTAGCTTGACATAGGGCTGCACTTTTTAAAATGTCTACCGGGGGGCAGAGGACCTCCACAAGCTCCTTAGCTACATTCCGGGTGATGGGCGGAGCCAAGGCTGGCTGGGTTGCAGTGTTGTACCAAGAAAAGCTCCTGCTTCAACTGTCATCGGGGCTCGGGTTCTGATCCCCTTCTTCCCTGAATTCCTCTTCATCTTGGATGATTCTAAGAGAGGAAAAGAATACAGCGCTGGCATTTATGATGGAATGGCCCAGTGGTCAATCAGTCAGACCATCTTTGCTTTACTTTTAGATGTCTTAGGTCTACCCTGCACATGCAGAACTTATGTAATGCAGAGGATCTTTCTAACATATTTTCAGCAACACATTGTAACATAGAGTCATTTACTTAGGTGATCATGACACTTCTTTCTTCTATGCAAGAAAAGCTGAGTTGTAAACCACTCCTTCTATCATAAATATTTGTTTCTAATACAAAATTTATGTCCACTGCTCAATTTCCAGGTGCATAACTTTGTTAGTAAAATAAAAATATGTATTGCTACTGAGGCTTGAAGTCCTTGCTTGAAAACCCTGTGCTCTGCCTTGGCTTTTCCACTCAAACCTGGCACTCTACCACTTGTGCCATGGCTCGATTTCCAGCCTTTGGCCGGTTAGTTGGAGATAAGCATTCCACAGACTGTGCTGCCTAGGCTGGCTTCAAACTGCAATCCTTGGATCTCAGCCTCTTAAGTAGCTAGGATTACAGGCATGAACCAGCATAACTGTTTTGTTTCAGTAACCAATCATATCATTATTACCATGAGATAATTTCATAGGAAATTCTCACTGAGTTGTAATTGACATACAACAAACTGCAGTTACTTGATAAAGTGTTTTCATGTGTAGAAGTTGGGAAACCATCTTCACAAACAAGATAGTGAAATCAATGCCCCTTAAGCCCCCCCCCGACTTCCTTATAACCCCCTCACTCATCCCTGTACTCTACCACATATGCAACTAGTGATCTGCTTACTGTCACTATGAATTAGTTTGCATTTTCTACAAGTTTCTAAAATATGTAACTTATTGCCTAGCTTCTTTCACTCAGCAATTTGCTTGAGATTTATTATTTTCTTTAAAAAACAACCAAAAAAAGAATTCTTAGCTGGGCACTGGTGGTTCACACCTGTACTCCTAGGTACTCAGGAGGCTGAGATATGAGGACCACAGTTAAAAGCCAACAGGGGCAGGAAAGTCTGTGAAACTTGTCTCCAATAAACCACTGAGAAAAAGTTGAAAGTGGTACTGTGGCTCAAGTGGTAGAGCACTGGCCTTGAGCCTGAGAAGCTCAGGGACAGCACAGGCTCTGTGTTCAAGCCCCAGGATTGGGAAACAAATAGCTCTTTTTTACATGCCATAAATTCAACTGATTCAAGCATAATCTGATAATGCAAATGTGCAAATGTAAAGGGAAACCTAAAAGATGCTTTTGCAGGTCCCGTGAATTATAAAAGTTCAGCTTAATATCTGTGACTTAGGATCTGAGCTATTCCCTGCTGCAGCCCCTCTGCAGTCATCTTGGACCCCAGGAAAGGAGAGGAGTCACTGATAAGCATCTTGTGTGGAAGGCAAACTGTCCTGAAAAGGCAAGGCCTTCTCCTTATCATCTTAAAGAGTACAGCCCCAAACTCAAGAATCCACCTTGATCCTTTCCGTTCCAGTGATAATGGTTCTCCTGTAACTCCTCCCAGGACAAATGTTGAGATAATGGTCAACCAGTCTACACCTGTGGCCTGACACTGCCTTAATTCTCTGCATACCTTTCTCACCCTCTACCCCCAATTCTTCCTGTGACGCCAATGTCTGCCCTTCTGAAGCTGGCTGAAGAGGTACTGAAGTGCTGTCTTCCTACGGCTGCCAAGTAATAAATTTTTCTCTGCCGGTCGCCGTGTGGCGTTGTTTGATATATGGAGGCAAGTGGCCAGACCTAAGTTGGGATTCCTAACTTTGGGCCTGATGGCTAAGAATCTTATTTTCACAAACATCATCAAAATCTAATTTTAGGGATTTCAGCCTTCCCCATCACCCTCTAAATTCCAGTCCCTCCAGGCCTAGCAGCCACTATCCCCGTTCTGTTATTCTAGTGTTTCTCTGTGTCTCCTGGAAGCTCCTTGGTACTTCTGGTTCTTTGTTCTTGCCCTTGAATAAAATTGAATGACAGAATGTATGGTCTTTTGACTTTGATAATGGCTTTTGGGGCTTAGGTAATAATTTCTAGGTTCACCCATGTTGTAACATGTTCAATGTTTTATTTGTTTTTGTAGTTGTACTATCTAACATTTTTCTCCAGCAATGAAAAGGATTCTAATAGTCTGTACTTGCTGTCTTTAATAACTATTTTGGGGCATATGAAGTAGTATCTAATAAATTTGCATTTTCCTAATGAGTCGAGATGAGCTTTTTTGCTGATGGGCCATTCCATTGTCCTGTTTGGAGAAATGTCCGCTCATATCCTTTCTCTATTTTTAACTGTTATTCTTTTTGCTATGCTGGGAATTGAAGCTAGGGCCTTAAATATGTTGAGCAAGTGCTCTACCATTGAGCTATATCCTCAGCCATTGGAATTTTGGGGGGGGGCGGGGGTAGGCCAGCTTGAATTTAGGGCTAGCGCATTGTCCCTGAGCTTTTTTGCTCAAGGCTAGTCCTCTACCACTTGAGCCACAGCACCACTTATGGCTTTTTAGTGGTTAAATAGAGATGAGTCTCATGCCTTGGCTTGCTTTGAACTGTGATCTTCAGATCTCAGCTGGATTACAGGCTAGGTATTACAGGCTAGGATTATAGGCGTGAGCCACTGACACCTGGCCACCATTGGATTTTTGAGACACGGTCTCACTATGTAGGGCATGAACTCAAGATCCTCCTGCTTTAGTCTCTCAAGAGAGCAGGGATTACAGACATGAACTTCCATGAATGGCTCCTTTTTCCATTTTTTAAATTGGGTTATTTCACTTCCGGTGGTTGAATTGTAAAAGTGTTCCACATATTTTGATGTAAGTCTCATTTAAGGCAGGATATATTTTCTCCTAGTTGGTGAGTTGTCTTTTGCTTTCCGTGTGTGTGTGTGTATCATTGGGGATTGAACTTGTATTTGCTTGCTAGCTTCTCTTCCACTTGAGTCATGCCCCTAGCCTTTGAGTTCATGTTTGAGCACATTGTGAGGTGCAAGTTCATCTTCCTTTTTTTTTTTTTGCCAGTCCTGGGCTTGGACTCAGGGTCTGAGCACTGTCCCTGGCTTGTTTGCTCAAGGCTGGCACTCTTCCACTTGAGCTACAGCGCCACTTTGTTGGGGCTCTGGGCTTGCGCGCTTCTTCTGACCCGCGGGAGGGGCGCGGGAGCATGCCTTGCGTGGGGTAGGAACGGAGAAAATGTGTAAGCCACGAAACCGCCAACCCCAGCCCCCTTACGTTCAATGCAGGACTCAGGACACACAGGCAATTCAGGGAGTCTTCACGCAAACATCCGGTTTAATAGGAAAAGACAATCACACTTATAGCAGTAATGGCGGCAGGAAGGGGAGGGATTTGGAGTGGCTAGCTAAGCATGGTGATAGGCTAATTTAGGCTATCCTTCACAGGTGACATCATGGGACTTCCCCCAAGGGCAGGAGTCACGGCCCCCAGGACCGCCTCACCTGCTGCCATCTTGGCGCATGCGTGGTCCGAGGCGGGAGGCTGGGCTGGTTAGAGCTGCCTTTCCGGTTCTGGACTGGAGAAGGCAGGCGGGGCTAGCAGCCATGTGGCTCCAGGGCTGGAGAAGAGGCGGGCCTATTAGGACCGCCTCTTAAAGCTGCAAACCAGTGCTCCACACCACTTATGGCCATTTTCTATATATGTGGTGCTGGGGAATCGAACCCAGGGCTTCATGTATATGAGGCAAGCACTCTTGCCACTAGGCCATATTCCCAGCCCCAAAACTGAGCATTTTTCTTTTTTTTTCTTTTTTCCTTTTTTGTCAGTCCTGGGCCTTGGGCTCAGGGCCTGAGCACTGTCCCTGGCTTCTTTTTGCCCACAGCGCCACATTTTCTATATATGTGGTGCTGAGGAATCAAACCAGGGCTTCATGTGTATGAGGCAAGCACTCTTGCCACTAACATTCCCAGCCCGCAAGTTCATCTTTCTGCATGTGAATATCCATTGTCCTAGCACTATTTGTTTAAAGATTGCCCTTCTCTCATGGCATTATCTTGGCAAGGAAGGAGAAAAGAATATCTCCTTGGGAAAGAAATAATTTAAAAACTACTGTTATTCATGGATAACATTATCATTTATCTAGATAACATGATGGTATATATTCAAAAATCCAAAGTATGTCAGGTGTGCTGACTCATGCCTGTAATCCTAGTTACTTGAGAGATAGAGATCAGGAGGGTTGTTGGCTTCAGTCTAGTTCAGGCAAAACGCTCACAAGACTCCATCTCAATCAATACAAATCTGGACACAGTGGCATGTACCTGTCAGCCATTCCAGGTGCATTGAGAAGTATAAATAGGATGACTTGGGTTCAGGCTGGCTCTGGGTGAAAGCAAAAAAACCCACAAAACAGAAGAGGCCTGCAAGTGTGGCTTCATTGTTAGTGCCAAGTGCAAAGCTCTGAGTTTAAACCTCAGTACTGCCAACCAACAACTAACAACCAACAAAACAACGATCAAATTTCTCAAATAAGACAATTCAGTAAATTTTGGGGAAATATCAATAAAAATATATTTTGTTATTGGATGCCATTGGCTCTCCCTGAAATTCTAGCTCCTCAGGAGGTTGAGATCTAAGGAGCATGGTTCAAAGTCCGATCGGGCAGGAAAGTCCATGAGACTGTTATCTCCAATTAAACACCAAAAATCCAGAAAACCAGCCTTGAATGAAAAACTAGGGGACAGCAGCCAGGCCCTGAACTCAAGCTCTACTACTGGCACCAAAAAGTAAAAAATTTAAAAATCTTTCTTTGTGCTAACATTGATAATCAGTAATTGATTTAAGAAGGAAGGTCATGCTGTTCGTCCATGATGAAGGTGGGAGGTCAGCTGTCCTCTACTGCTCACACATGACCCCAACCCTGAGGGGTCATTAAGGCTTCTTTGAGCCTTGTATGGGCCTTTGATAGCCCACCTTGGTCTTAGTTCTGATTTTAAGTCTCAGGGTATGAGTGAGGTGTGGTGTTTGTTTTTTGTTTTTTGCCAGTCCTGGGCTTGGACTCAGGGCCTGCGCGCTGTCCCTGGCTTCTCTTTGCTCAAGGCTAGCACTCTGCCACTAGAGCCACAGTGCCACTTCTGGCTGTTTTCTATATGTGTGGTGCTGAGGAGTTTAACCCAGGGCTTCATGTATACCAACCAGGTAAGTACTCTTGCCACTAGGCCATATTCCCAGCCCAGGTGTGGTGGTTTTTAAAACATGTTCCCATTTGATGATCTGCCCTTCTTTTGACTTAGTTGCCCACGTGTAGTAGGTGTGGTGGAAGTGTCAAGACTCTATCATAAAAGCTTTTAGATCCTCTTTTCTTTTCTTGAATCACTCACTCTGGGAAGCCCAATTGCTATCTTTCCCCCCCTCCCTCTTTGGTGCCAGTTCTGGGACTTGAACTCAGGGCCTTGGTGCTGTCACTGAGCTTCTTTTGCTCTAGGGCTCTACCACTTGAGCCACAGCTCTACTTCTGGCTCTCTTGGTAGTTTAGTGGAGATAAGAGTCTCGTGGCTTTGAACTGTAGTCCTAGGTCTCAGCCTCATGAGTAGCTAGGATTACAAGTGTGAACCTTAACTGCTATTTTATGAAGAAGCTGAGCCTCCCTCTAGAGAAGCTCCACTGGCCTTGAAATGAGGCCTCCTGACACCAGGGGGAGCAACCCTTGCCTTCAAGAGGACAAACTAGTGTAAGTTCATAGTCTACTTTAGAAGATAAAGTAAATACAATGATAATAGTTTTCTTACACAAGGATCTGACAAAGTATGCTGTACCTGGGGTTTCTAAGTTCTTTGGTGGAGAGGTGTCATGAGATGCTAGAAACAGATTCTGAATAACCTTACAGTGCACAACATTAATTAATTTATTTATTAAGTAATTTATTCATTTAGCAAACTTATTGGTTTACCAATTTAACTAATTTATCAATTAATGTGTTCATTTATTAATTGATCTTTAGTCAAATGGTCTTTGCTTATCATTGCTTTTATTTCCATTTGCAACCCTGATTATTAGTAGCTAATGTACAACCAGAATGTTCTCTGGGGACATCAAGAAGCAGAGGAGGGGAGGAGGCTGCGAGGTCTTGGAGGAGGTGAAATCTGACTGTCCATGTGAGAGGTGCCGAGTTCAGCCAGGAAGACAGGATCCAGCCCTAGGAAGAGGGGGACATTTCAGGAGTCCTTAAGTCCTTGCCATTCTTGGCCTTGCTGGAGCTACTAGGCTTCCAGCACAGGGCCTGACTACACACTATGGGAAGTTGAGGCAGCCTCCTGGGATGAAGTGATGAACCAGGTGTCAGGCTCAGTGCCAGCACCCAGGGGAGGTATTGAGATGGATTGGGCCCAGACAAGCAGGGAAAATAAGCATCCAGGAACATGTTCCTTTAATCACAGAGCGAGGGCCTGAGAGTCCAGGCTTTGGGAAACATGTCCTTAGTATTACTTCTTCTTATTTGCAAGAGGTGTCTGTGGTTACACAGTGAATTCCCAGAACTGTAATAGTAACAAGATGAAGCACTGTAGACACCCACAACAACCATGTTGAAGCCAAGGGGATATATGTGTATGTATATATGCATATATATGTACATGTGTACATATGTACATATGTATAATGTATGTATACTATATACACATACACTATATTTTATATATGCTATATATATACAACCTGTAAACACACACACACACACACACACACACACACACACACACACTGTCTTTCTGGCCAAACTCAGCACCTCTCACAGGGACAGTCAGATTTCACCTCCTCAGAGACCTCTGCAGCCTCCTCCCCTCCTCTGCTTCTTGAGGTCTCAGTGAATATTCTGGTTGTACATTAGCTATTGATAAACAAGGTTGCATACAGACAATACAGTATAGATATAATACATATATTGTATGTGTATATACTATACATATATAGTGTGTATATGTAGTGTGTGTAGAATTTAACCTTTTTCTCCCTTGCCATCCTTCATAAAATGCCAATAATTTTTTGATATGGGATTTTATTTTTTGAATGGTCTGATCAGGAATCTTTATTAGAGCAGCAGAGGTCTGTAGATGGACTCCTGTCTCAAAGACCTGCAGCCTTAATTATGGGATTTGAAAGAGCATGAAGAATGACTGTCTTTCTAAAGGATCCTTACCAATAGTTTATGCTAACTCATAACCCTGTCAGTTTCATCTGTAAAGCTGACTTGATTCATGAACTTGATACATGTTATCTGATGAGTTTACAGCAGTCTAGAACCTTGGTGCCCTTTACTGGTATTTTCTTAAAATTTCAGATCTCCACAGATGAATGGATCAGGCGTCCAATCTAGGCAGTTGCCCCTAGAGTTGGATGAGGGAGGCAAATATGTAGGGCATAAATGAGGGTCAGAGCTGCTTGGATACGCTTCCAATTGTGTATTTATGCACAATCAGGAGCATCTTCTAGTTAGAGACTCTCACTCCCAGGAGCTGCTGTCAGTAGAATGAATTCAGTGAGCTTGGGTTGTATGTGTAAGGTTTGTCCCTGCCTCCTTTAAAATGTTGACATTTTGTTCAGCATGTTGACATTTTGTTTGGCAGTTCTTGTACCAATTTTAATTTTTAAAATAGTACACTGAGCTGGATGCTCTCTCTCTCCATATATATCTATATATGGCACTGTATATATACATACATATGTATATACACATATATACATATACATATATGTGCACACACACATATATGTGTATATATATATAAATAATTTTTTTTTGGGTCCTCCCTTCAATTCTGCACCCAAAATACATGCTTTTCTTGCCACCTCCGGTCCTGGCCCCAGTCAGTGCATTACAGCTCTGTAAATCAGAGTGTGGTGTTTCTGAAGAAACAGGTGGCAGCGCGCGGCCTCGGGTCCGCGGGGCCGGCGCTCGGCCGGCCGGAAGCGTTGGGGCCGGGGCTGGACGGCGACGCGGTGCGCACTCATGAGGAGCAGGAAGCTCACAGGTGGAGTGAGGTCTTCAGCACGTCTGAGGGCCCGGAGTTGCTCTGCAGCCAGCTTGGCCTCTGCCCTGGACGTCGCGTTGGATCCAAGTCTGCCAAGACAGCATGTCTGATTACCCCGTCGCACAAGGCCCTGGACAGAAGATCTTCCAAAAAGTTCAAGTACGACAAAGGACATCTGGTGAAGGCAGAGTTGCAGAAACCAGTGACGGTGCTTTGCCTAAAGTGGCCCCCGAGGCCCCTGGAGAGAGCCAGTGTGCGGTCGCGGCGTCCCCAGCCGCCCCTTCCCCCTCCCCCCCCCCCCCCCCAAGCTGGAAGCTGCGGCTCCTGTCCCCAGCCCAGGCCGAGCAGCGAGTGACACGCACTACGCAAAGACTGAAGACAGGGCTGGCGTGGCAGCGGCGGAGTCCTGTGGCGGACCAGGCAGGCAGGCCAGGGCCGCAGCCGAGGCGGAGGAAGCGCGGGCACCGCTGCTGCAGATGGACAACAGCGTGTTTCTGGATGAAGACAGTAATCAGCCCATGCTAGTGAGCCGGTTCTTCGGGAATGTTGAGCTTATGCAGGACCTGCCACCAGCTTCTTCATCTTGCCCTTCAATGAGTAGGCGAGAATTCAGAAAAATGCATTTCAGAGCCAAAGACGGCTAGGACGAAGACAAATAGAAATGCAGGGAGCGCAGCAGTGACTTCTGGGCATACTCTGTAGTTGACAATTCCATGACTTAGGGATTTGTAACATTTTTATAAAATGTATCTGCAAGACCATGTTTCTTGATGGAACTGGAACATGGATGCATAAAAGTGCAGCGCACACGCAGGACGCCCGAGGTTTCCTCACGGGGCGAGCGCTGGGTGGCCGGGGAAAGCGAGCTTCACTTGAGCTCGTTGATCTTGACAGTGTACAAACTTCTATTATCAAAATCTGATCATTCTTAAAACCAATTTAAAGCCGGTTCTTAAAAGACTCCTCTTCTGAATGTAAAGCTTCTATTTACTTTGAAAACTTTTTGCGAGATATATATGGGGAAGAAATAAAATCTATTTTGAAAAAAAAAAAAGAAACAGGTGGCAGTGTGTGGAGATGAGGAGGCCCTCTTCTCCGGCAAGCAGGAGGTGCAGTGGTCACAGTGGGGGACAGACCTGGGAGGAGAGATTTCGCATGTCTGCTGAAGAACTAGAGAATGAGAAGGAATAGTCTTGATTTTTATAAAGATTTTAATAAAGTTGCAGAAAACACAGAAGATTGTTGATATTTTACCTAAATGCAAACAACTCTGCTCATCTATGCATGTGTTTGACAGTCAGTACACATAATTCTGGCAAATTCTGTCTTGTCTGTAGCAAACAGACTTCTTAGCAAACAGAATGTATTAGTATAAGAAACAGTCCAGATGGCCTACAATAGATGAGTAGATAGAAAAAACAAATGTGGTAGCCATATACAATGGAATTTTAAACAGCCATTAGCAAGAATAATATTAGTAATTTGCAGGGAAATGGATGGACTTAGAACAAATCATATTAAGTGAGGTAAGCCAAGCTCCGATAGACAAACGGCACATGTTCTCTTTGATATGTGGAAATGAGATCTAAAATGCACTGGGATATGATAAATTATACAGGATTCTAGACAGTCACATCCAGTGAGACCAAAAGAGGATAATCTCAGGGGAGAAACAAAAAGATGCAATGCCTATCTGCCTCTTTACAATTATATAAATTTGTATTTATATGCACATATACATATATAAACAATGCCAAAATATGGAAAAAGATATATCTCTCTTTTAATTTTGTTGATGGTTCTGTTTTCTTTATGCATGGTGTATTTGTGTGTCTATCTTTGGGAGGGTGGGGGTGAAGGCACAGAATTTGAGGGAAAGAGTGAAAAGTGTAGCAGTGGAGCTCACTGGACATTGATGAAAGTGAACTATGCAATTTGTGGGTGGAGATGGGAGGTAGAGACTGGGAGTGAGGGAAGGGAAGACACTGTATGAAAGGAAATGTACTCATTACCTGACTCAGTAATTGTAAACTCTTTGTACATCACCTTTATACTGGCAATAAGTAATTTTTTTAACTATGAATGTGGATGATAATGATGTGTCAGTGTGGGTATTTTTAACAAATATAGCATGGTGGTATGAGGCTATGCACGTGTGAGAACAGAGAGCATAGGAGAATTCTTTATTCTTCCTGCTTAGAAAAATAAACTCTAAGAACACAAAGATAGCCAGGCATGGTAGTATATTGTGTATCCCTTTAATCCCAGAATTAGGGAGGTTGAGGCAAGGCAATTATAAATTTGAACCTAGCTTGAGCTACAAAATGAAGCCCTGACAATAAGCAAACAAACAAACAACATAAAAATCTTAAGCTGAGCACTCATGATTTATATCTATAATCTTAGCTATTTCAGAGAGGCTGAGGTTTGAGGATCATAGTTCAAAGGTAGCCCAGATAGGGAAGTCCAAAATGCTGGAGCCATGGATCAAGTGGTAAATCATTAGCCTTGAGCGAAAATGTTCAGAACAGTACCCAGGCCCTAAGTTTAAGACCCAGGACCCGCACGCACATAAGAAAAAAAATTAAATCATATTCATGATCACTCTTTCTGTTATTAGCAAATTGTTATGGAAAATAACCTTATTGATCATTATTAGTTCATTAACAGAGAAAACCTCATTGCTAATAGCTACTTCAAGTAGACCAGAAAGTGCCACAGCAAAAGAGGGAGAAAGCTACATTCAAATGCTTTTTTCTTTTTTTAAAGCCAGTGATTGGTAGATGGGGTTTATGAACATCTGCACCGATGAATGTTTGTAGTGTTGCTAAGCAACGGATATCTGGAAACTATGGAAACCTTAGAAAAGTCACCTTTACAGGGAATTTTGCAACTGGAATAGAATTTATACTTATGGAATGCTGCTTCACCTTCCTCCTTTGAAAATAGGGGGTTATGGCAAAAAGTAACAATTCTTTAAGGAAAAAGGAAACTACTTTAAAGAAAAATATACTTTATTGTAATTTATTGAATATTTACATATAATATAGCAACATTTGTAGGATTTAACCCTAGCATATGACCATTGTTTGTGTTTAGCACAAGGCTCCAGTTCGCACTGAGCACTAATAAAATCATTTCTTCAGATCAAAGAATAATACAAAACAAAATCAACTTAAATATTTTCCTTAAAAGTCATCTTAAGGGCTGGGGATATAGCCTAGTGGCAAGAGTGCCTGCCTCGGATACACGAGGCCCTAGGTTCGATTCCCCAGCACCACATATCCAGAAAACGGCCAGAAGCGGTGCTGTGGCTCAAGTGGCAGAGTGCTAGCCTTGAGCGGGAAGAAGCCAGGGACAGTGCTCAGGCCCTGAGTCCAAGGCCCAGGACTGGCCAAAACAAAACAAAACAAAAAAAAAAAAAAGAATTTTATAGACCTCATTTCATTTATTATTGTTATTATTATTTAATCTATTTTTTTTTTTTAGCAGTACTAGAGATTGAACTCAGGGCCTCAGGCTTGCTTGGCAGGTGCTTCACCACTTGAGCCATATCTTCAGACCCTTTTTGCAGAGGCCATTTTTAAGGTAGGGTCCAGTTTATGCCCATCCTGGTTTGAGCCACTATTTTCTGTGATTTCCCACACCTCAGCCATTGTGCTTCCCTCTGTAGCCGGGTTGACAGGCACACATCACCATGCTCAGTCATTGACTGAGATTGAGTTTCATGAATACTTTTGCTCAGGCTGGCCTCAAACCATGATACCCCGCCCCCCATGGCCATTTTCCAACTAGCTAGGGTTACACACTTGAGCCAACTTGCGTGGATAGACTCCACTTTTTCTTTCTTTCTTTCTTTTTTTTTTTTTTTAAATAAACAGTCCTAACAGAGAATATAATTGACACAGGCTCTGTTAGTTTAACTGAGGATAAGGCCAGTGACTCTGCACTCAGGAGCTCAGAACTAAAGCTAATTTACTATCAAAAGATTGCATTTTTAGCCAGGTGCTGATGGCTTACACCTGTAGTCCTAGCTACTAAGGAGGCTGAAATTTGAGGATCATGGTTCAAAGCCAGCACAGGCAGGAAAGTCTGTAAGACTCTTTTCCCCAGTTAACTAACCCCAAAGCTGGAAGTGGAGCTGTGGCTTAAGTGGCAGAGTGCTAGCTAGCCTTGTGCAAAAGAAGCTCAAAGAACAGTGCCCCAGCCCTGAGTTCAAACTCCAGGATCAGCACAAAAACAAAAACAAAATAGCTCCCAGCATTAAGACAAGATTGGAAGTTCCTGGAAAGAAGCACAACACATACTGTGATCACCTATTTAGCTTCGCAAGCCATACTCACGGAAATGAGCCACCTTTATCTTATTCCATTGGAGAACTGCAGGGAATCTCAACGCCACAAGGAATCCTATGGCCGCAAGCTTTCCTTCCAAACCGATGCACCACCTCCATGTCTAGACAAAAGAGAAATTTGAAAATTAGACTTTCACCCATTGAGTATTATATGAACTGCTAAATAATGTGAGCTCCCTTGTCAATCATCAGTGGCTCTATATTCCTAAAATTATACAGAAAATGTGCTTCTACATGGAGCAGTAGATACTGCTGAAATACCTAGAGAAAATGATTGATGTTGAAGTTAGTACAGAAGGATTCAAGGCTCATCTTACTGCAAAATGAGATTTAAAAAAATCAGGTATCTTGAGCATTTTTTAATTTATCAAGCAATGAAGAGAATTAGATTTGGGAAAAAGTAAAATTAAAGGCCAAAGCAAGAGTGGGTGCCAGCCTGGAAGAAACGGTAACGCTAGAGAATGAATCCATTTTGCAGCTGTTGACTGCACTTGCAGATTCTGGAATGCTAATTCTTTTTTTTTTTTTTTTTTTGCTTGTCCTGGGCCTTGAACTCAGGGCCTGAGCACTGTCCCTGGCTTCCTTTTGCTCAAGGCTAGCACTCTGCCACTTGAGCCACAGCGCCACTTCTGGCCATTTTCTGTATATGTGGTGCTGGGGAATCGAACCCAGGGCCTCATGTATATGAGGCAGGCACTCTTGCCACTAGGCCATATCCCCAGCCCTGGAATGCTAATTCTTATTTAGGACTACGCGGTCTGATACATCAGTCACAGTACAAAATGAGATAAAATAGAAGGTTCACTTGCTCTACTGCATTATTTACATTTTAATACCCACTTATAATCTGTCAGGACTTGTGAACAGTACACATAGAGATCACTTCCAGCTTTGCAGGAAGTTCTACTGCACAGCTGCGGTCCAGGACCAAGGCAGCCATATTGATTACTGTTTCCTGCTCAGGCCATCGCTCCTGCTACAACACAAATGATGGGAATATGTTCACCGTCACCACTCTACCAAAACAGATTAGAAATGTCCTTGCTAAGGTCATTGAAAATGTCAATCAGAACAAGAGAAACATAAATATCTTCATATTTATCTGGCCAGTTTTTTTGTTTGTTTGTTTTGTTTTGTTTTTGCCATTCCTGGGCCTTGGGCTCAGGGCCTGAGCACTGTCCCTGGCTTCCTTTTGCTCAAGGCTAGCACTCTGCCACTTGAGCCACAGCGCCACTTCTGGCCGTTTTCCATATATGTGGTACTGGGGAATTGAACCCAGGGCTTCATGTATAGGGAGGCAAGCTCTCTTGCCACTAGGCCATATTCCCAGCCCTGGCCAGTTTTTATACAAACAATATGTTGTTTCAGTTATGAATGTTCCTAGATCAGGTCCATAATATCTCTGACCACAACCTTATCATGTTCTCCTATCAATTACTGTACTAAACCAAAGTCATCTTTACATTAGTAGCAAAGCTCAATCCAGCTTACTTAGTGACAGCCACAAATGGCTATTTATTTGCTAAAATAAATAATAAATATTTTACCACTTAGTTCTCACTAGACTAAGTCAGGGCCAATGTAAAATGGCAGAAAATACTTACAAAGTTCTAATTGTAAAGGAATTGTGAAGGAAATAAAAGACATAAGCAACAAAACTTTCAAAAAAAAACTCATATAAGTGAAAAACAATCAGACCCAACACAATTATTGATTTTTTCTTTGAACACCAATACTCTCTAGCACAAAATCCAGGCTACTTTTCACATTTGTTGTCACATTGTGTACTGACCAATCACAACTTTTTTTCAGTACAATTTACATAAATACTATTGTTTTACAAGGCCAAGCGATTATTTTCCTGATTCATTTGCTTGATTTTCAAGGCTGCATGGCTAACAGCAACAACAAAAAACCTGCTTTCAAAACCAGCGCATGATTTACTTCATTAGAATAAACACAGTAAATTCAAGGCAGATCACAGATACTCAAATGAGAATTCAATTTTCCCAAGTAATAGCAGATTGTAGTGTATAATGAGAGATGTGAAAGTCAAGAACCTGTGATAGGAGTACATATGCATATTCTGATTCTAAAAGTAACTCCAGCACATTCTTGTATGGCACAAAATATGAATTTCTCCACAAACCAACCTTTGGTGGAAAAAGGTTTTAATTAAATAAGGAATTAAAATATTTAGCAATGTCAGGAAAATAAAATTATAATTTGTTATTTACTTCCTATACTTTATTTTCTTCAACCTGTAAAATATTAACAAGTGCTAATTTCCTCTGTGTGTGTGTGTGTGTGTGTGTGTGTGTGTGTGTGTGTGTTAGTACTGAGGCTTGAACTCAGGATCTCATACTCTTGCTCATCTTTATTGCTCCACCACTTGAGCCACAGATCCACTTCTGGCTTTTAGCGGTTTATTCCTCCCACCTCAGCCTCCTTCGTAGCTAGGATTACAGATGTGAGCTGCCAGCCCTAGCTCCCAAGCCCTAAATTTCAAGAGTCACTAGTCACTAGTGCTTCGGTTGATAGATGTGTCTGAGACCAAGCATCCCTGCCTGCAGCCAGGCACATGGCAGGCAGGGCCTGGAAGGTAACAGGTTTATTTTGAGCAGGACAAAGACAACACAGCACTTCACAGCTCTGTTGTAACAAGATCCTGCCTCTGTTTATTCAGGAAGTACCTACATAGAAACAACATGTTAATTAGCAATACTAGGGGAGAGGAGCTCTTATTAGACCAGACACTGCAATAAATCCCTAGCATACATTTTCTAGAAGCTGGTATTGCATACCTTTTGCCTAACTCTTCAGTCTCTCACTTGTCACAAAGAGCAGACAAAACACTTCCTTACAGTATTTCAGAGAGGAAAGTGTGGATTGCTATCAGAACTGGGATAAAAGCCATTTGATTTCAAACTCTCATTCCCTACCATTAAGAAGACCCTTTATTCCATTAATTATGCCTAAGTTACAGACATTATTGTACGGAAACCTAGAACAAAGAACCAGGGACTTAAAACTGGTTCCTATTAGATTTTTTTCTGTCTGGCATCATGCATTATTTTCTTCTTGTGTTTTCTCTGCTATGTCTTACTACAAATACTACAAACACCAAGAAAAATAGCTTCTGCAATTTTGGCTCAGAGCTTAAAGAAGAAAATAAACAAAAATCTATGGCTATAACTTTTATGTGTGCTAATGAAAAAGCTATCAACTTTTTCTCAAAATGACTGTACATTAACTCTGTTTCTTTGGCAGAATTTGAAACGTCTCTCTCTTGTTCCTCTTGATAATGTCCTACATATTGATGAACACTGAAGCAGGAAACAACACAGTCTTTTTTTTTTTTTAAAACGGGCTAATGACTAATTATGTGGACAAATCAATTAAGCAGATGTCACAGTTTTCCTAACACCACTGGAGAAATGATGTTTGAGACCAAGCGTCCCTGTCTTACTACAGAACTGAGCAAGACAGAGATTGTGGAACCACTTGCTCTCAGCAGGGGGAAAGGACAATACAGCACTTCGTAGCTACATTGTATCTAGGAACCCAACCTGCCAGCTAGAGAGAAGTCCTATGCACACCTAAACACCTGTTTTATTTCTAGTGACACTCACAGAGTCAACATTTGTATCTGTTTCATCCAAAACAAACAACTGGATTCATTCTGTAAAGATATTTTAGTTAAATGTGAGTTGTACCCTGCGGTTTCCTTCCAGCCTAGCAGGCTGGCAGTCACCTCCCGTGGAGAAACCTGAGGTACACTACTTCACCCAAGTAAGCCATCAGTGTCAATATCAAGCCATAACTCTTGACACGATGTGACAGGAGTGACAGGCTACACCCATGGTATTCTGCCCTAAAGCCCCAAATTTCAGTTTAATATTGTGAAAATTTGAATAGAATTTTCAAATACTTGACCAACATTCTAAATTGCCAAGGTCATCCAAAACAAAGAATTTATGTGAAACGGTCAGCAATGTCTAAGGAGAAATGACAGGCAGGTATTGTGTGGTATCTTGGATGGGATCCATAGTAGAAAAAGTACATTAGGTAAACTAAGGAAACCAAAATAAATTCTGCACTGTAGTTCATAACAGTGCATTGGTGTGGGTATGGTCATTTTAATTATATCATATTATCAATCGTGCAATTGCTATAAATTTACTATACTGATATAATACTTTGATAATAGGGAAAATTGCTGCAAGATGTATGGGAGCTCTGTATTGTCTTATTTTCTGTAAACCTAAAACTGTTCTGCAAAAATAGCCTTATCACTACTAGATATTCATGAATAGCCACTGACATACTTAGATTAATTAACTTCTCTTGCATGTCCTAAATATCACTGGTCTTAAAATGCCCTAGGAGAAACACAGCAAGATTTACGATGGTATGTTCTTTTATTTTTTTCAAATTTTTATTATCAAACTGATGTACAGAGAGGTTACAGTTTCATACGTTAGGCATTGGATACATTTCTTGTACTGTTTGTTACCTTGTCCCTCATACCCCCCTCACTCCTCCCCCTTTCCCTTCCCCCCTCCCCCAGGTGTTCAGTTCACTTATACCAAACAGTTTTGCGAGTATTGCTTTTGTAGTTTGTCTTTTTTTTAACCCTGTGTCTCTCAAATTTGGTATTCCCTTTCAATTTCCTACTTCCAATACCAGTATACACGGTTTCCAATATACTCAGATAAGATTACAGAGATAGTGTAGGTACAACCACAGGAAGGTGATACAAGAACATCATCAAGGGCTGGGGATATGGCCTAGTGGCAAGAGTGCCTGCCTCATATACATGAGGCCCTGGGTTCAATTCCCCAGCACCACATATACAGAAAATGGCCAGAAGTGGCGCTGTGGCTCAAGTGGCAGAGTGCTAGCCTTGAGCAAAAAGAAGCCAGGAACAGTGCTCAGGCCCAGAGTCCAAGCCCCAGGACTGGCCAAAAAAAAAAAAAAAAAAAGAACATCATCAATAATAGAAGCTACAGATACACATGGGACATTGAAAGTAGTTACAACTGTGATAAAACAATTGTTTCCATAACATGCAGTTCATTTCACTTAGCATCATCTTATGTGTTCATAAGGGTATAGCTATTGGGCCTTGTGATGCTCTGCTATAACTTGCCTAAACCTGTACGAATTATTCCCAATAAGGGAGACTACAATGGTATGTTCTATTTAACACAATGGAATTTTCCTACATCACAATAATAGGTGTGCCTCAGTCTGGAATTTTTTTGCACTTAGAGCACCAACTCTACAATGAAAATATGACAAGCAATTCCTATATGTTGTTGAATGCTGGAATTAGCTTTGGATCTAAAAGCCAAAAGTCTACAATGTTGTATTATAGAAATGTATAAACCCCAACAACTGACTTCAAAGCACATGGCTAGCTGGTGCATTGCTCATACTTGGTTTGATATCTTGGTCTTTAGTTTTTATATAGTACAACACAGAATCACTTCAAAGCTTGCAATGTAGATTCATCAAAATGCCTCAAGATAAAAATCCCTTTAACCATCTTAATTTGTTAACTTTTGTATCTTTTGAAGTTTGAGATAGCATTCTGGAAACACCAAGTAGGTAATTTTTTAAAATCAAAAGACATTTTTGACATTATTATTCTATGTAGAAGATGTGCAAAGAATGAAATAATAAGCAAATCGTTCCGACATGTACTTGATGATGCATCTAAAAAAATACCTTCCAACAGGAAACCGTCGCTTACATAGCCTTAACAAAAGTAATGGTTTTTGTTAGAACAAGCCTTATTTCATAGTTAATATACCAGTGAGCTTGAAAAATAGGGTAAGCAACAGAAGTATACCAACATTCTCAACTTGACTTGGGGCACCCTGCATCTAAACCTGACAGTTACTACAAATACTTTGAAAGAAAGAAAGCTTCAATCTCTTGTTGCATAAGAGCTGAGAGCCATATCTCCAAAACAAGGTCTTATTTAATTTAAAATAAAACTCCACCTGCGCATGGACAATAAGGGAGGGTAAGAAAAGACCACTTTATACTGTCATAAGCTACCTGAAGTGTCTGGTGAAACAGGGCACCGGCGGCAGCCCCTAGCCAATACCTGAGGGCCGAGAAGTCAATGGTCCTCACTTTCCAAGGCCAGGGCAGCCCGAGGTGGGCTGCACTGAAGGCAGAAGGAGAGAAAGCAGGAGATGAGCCTGGGGCGCTTTGGGCCTGCAAGGAAGGGCTTATGTGAAAAGATACGGCGACTGCTGGCTTGAGCAGATTTCCACGGCCCCAAGCCGGGACAAGGGAGAGACAAACGAAAAGTTGATGGGTTGCAGTTCATTGAATAAAGTGAGTCCATCCGTCCATGGATCAAAATTAGCAGTGGATGAGTTGATGGGGGAGATGGGAGAACTCTTCTTTACAGAGATGGGAGGGGCAGGGGGAGCTGGGACAGCTGCTCTGGGGTGGGTTGGTGGTGGTGGTGAGATGGGGCAGGGGTGGGGTTGGGGTCAGGGGGACAGGCAGGGTGTGGGGTGTGGGGGATAGGGGAGGGGCGGGCTGGAGCGGGGAGGGGCGGGGAGCGGTAGGGGTAGGGGTGTGGGGCCGGGGATGGGTGGGCTGGCGGGAGAGGACAGTTGGCAGTGGAACTCCAGCACGCAGACTCCCTCCCTGTCCCCTCAGCCCTGGGCCACTCCGCACCTGTCCCCGCCTGGCCTCGCCCGCTGGCTCTCAACCCCCAGTCTCCTCCCGGGACAGCGAGCTTGCTGTGGGTTCCGCCCCGCGTCCAGTGTGGGGAGCCCAGCTCTCGCTCCCCTCGGTCACCGCCACTGGGCTCGCTACGGAAGCCTTTTTGTCCTCCTCTGGCCACCGTCCAGGTCAGAACCGGGAAGTGGGCCAATCCGGAGCCGAGAGTTTGCGGAGCCATTGGCCCGGATTGCGGGGGGCGGGGGGGAGGGCGGGGGAAGGGGAGGAGAACAGGGGAGGGAGGGGCTGGAGAGGAGGGGGACAGGGGACGGGGGGGGGGGGGACAGGGGAGGGAGGATAGGGGAGGGGGCAAGGGAGGGGAAAACAGGGAAGGGGACTAGAGAGGAGGGCATGGTGGGGGGTAGGGAGGGGGCAGGGGAAGGGTACAGGGAAGGGGGCAGGGGAGGGGTGGGAGACCAAAACTTTAGGAAAAAATAATAAAGGAAAGCAGAAGGAATTAGGATAAAATAAGAAATTCGAGCCTGGCGCTGGGGGCTCAAGCTGGGTAGTCCCAGCTACTCAAGAGGCTGAGACCTGAGGACCACAGTTCAAAGCCAGCCCAGGCTGGGCAGTCCATGGGAATCTTAACTCCAATTAACCACCAAAAAGGTAGAAGTGGAGCTGTGGTTTAGTGGGCAAGCACAAACCTTGAGCACAAAAGCTCAGGGACAGCACCCAGGCCCAGACTTCAAGCCCCCCATGCCCACTGGCACAATTTTAAAAAAAAAAAATATCATGAATTAGGAAGTAGAAATGGGTATACTACCTAATAGAGTTGGAAAATGCCACAATAGAAGAGCTGGGTAAACTAAACTAAGCAAAAGAGAAGCACACATACAGATCAAGGGGAAGTAAACACATTTTTATGAAAAAGATGAAGTGATTGTACTAGAGTACTTGGTGCAATCGATTTGAAAACCTCAATGAAGTAGAAGAAATTAAAAGAAAATATAACCTTTTACCTTAATCCACAAGTCATCAGGCCCAAGTTATTTTACAGGAGGGTTATTATACCCAACAACTTTAAGGAACAGAGGTGTGAGAAAAGCACTTGACAAAATCCAACATCTATCTGTTTGTGGCAAAAACACTCAGCAAACTAAGAGGAGGAGGAAACTTTCTTAGCACCTACAAAAACTCTACCTTTCACTTAAAAACCAGGTGCTTTTCTCCTAAGACTGAGAACAAAGCAAGGAGGTCCTAACACATCACTCCTCTTCAGTGTGGCATAGGAAGTTGTAGCTAATGCAATAAGACAAGAAAAGAAAATAAGACATTGAGAAGAAAGAAGTAAAATTGCCTTCATTAATGTATAACACAATTCCTTAAGTAGAAGCTCCAAATAATCAAGAACACCATCAAACAAAATCAAATAATGGTTATAGCATAATTTCAGGATTTGAAATTAATATACAAAAGTTAGTTGTTTTCTGGTATGTAACTTCTAATAATGTATAATATTAACAGTATATTATTAATAGTATGGTATTACTATCAGTAATATTACAATACTACTAATTCTGTATAGTAAAAGCCAATGGAAAACTATAATGCAATAACTCAGAAATGAAGATTTGTGTTACTTCACCAGATACAGAATCATGACTAGCTGAGATGTTTGCTTAAGACAAAGGAATAAGACATGGGCCATGAAAGAGGGAAGTTGTAAATAAGCTTCATAGAAGATATAGCAAAAATGAGCACTGTCACATGTAGTTTCTTTTTCCTTTGTTATGACTGAGTACATATATGTGATTGTATACATCAAATTGTTTTGTTTTCATCCTTTTTCTTATTACTTTAACATATCTTTATCTAAGATACATTGACTATATATTATTCAAGTATTGTTAACTTTATATTCATAGTAGTTAAGTTATGATATATCAAAAAAAGAGTAAACAAATTTGGAAAACAGTGGCTTTACAGTTGTACAGAGGGTATTTGTATTAGGTCATATAAAAATATGGTTTATTATTGTCTTTATGTAGAGATTAAAGTGTGATTTGAGAAGATATATCTTGATATCAAGTTGACAAGAGATGGATTTTTTTTTTCTGCCAGTCCTGGGGCATGGACTCAGAACCTGGGCACTGTTCCTAGCTTCTCTTTGCTCAAGGCTCGCACTTTACCACTTGAATCACAGCGCCACTTCCAGCCTTTTCTGTTTATGTGATGCTGAGGAATCAAACCCAGGGCCTCGTGCATGCTAGGCAAGCACTCTACCACTAAGCTACATTCCAGATAAGAGATGGATTTTTGAAGTTTAATTTTATATGTCAACATAACTGGGCCACATGGTGCCTAGAGGTTAGGGATTAAATTTGTAGAATAAATCAAGTAGTACCTACTATGGTATTACTACAGTATTACTAAACACTCTTCCATTTTCCAGACATACTCTTGCTTACGTCTATTGGGGAGCAGCTCCAATTTCCCCTTAGTGTCAGGCTCATTCTCTCTAGTCAGCACTGTAAGCCCCTCCTTTGCTCTTAGGGAGAGGCATGGAAAGCCCAAAGTGGCAAGTGGAAATCTTGTGTAGGTAGAAACATTCTTCCTTTGGAATTAATACCTGTAAGTTAGCAGACTATAAGGTCACAGTGATGGGAAATAGCAATGTTGCTAGTTGGTTACTAAGGGTAATGGTGAGAAGTACTTCTTCCATTTCCAGCCCTTGATTCCTGAGCCCGTAAATAAGGGCTATGTGCAAAACCCCAAAACAAAGCCATCACACATTGGTTACTGATTCAGATTCTCCTTCTGGAGAGTCTGGCCCCAGCCTTGCAAGCTATTATCACTTAGCTGGTGCGCTCACTGAATCCATAGAAGGTCATATTTTTAAAAAATCTTCAACCATTTTATTTGTTATTATCCTTAAGCAATTGTAGAAAGGAGCTTCGATTCAATACATCTCTTCAGCCATTTATAAAGCCAGTTGTTGGCAGGACCCATAAGACCAGTGGGTTTGTGATTATAGGCTATGGCTGTCCTTTCTTTGCTGTGCAGTGAGTTCCTTGGTCAGAAGCCATGCCTTGTGGAACTGCTTGACAGAATCTAAGGCATTTTTTATGCCTTGGGTTATAGTTTCAGCGTAAGCATTGTGCACAGGAAAGGTAAATTCACATCGGGAACGTGTATTCAGTAAAACCCCTAAGGGAAGCAGTTCAGTGCAATCAGTCTGCCATTCAGCAGCTGGCTGACCATCCTGGGGAATGGCATCACATCAGCGTTGGCCTTGGCAGCTGACAGATTGGGCATTCTGCCAATTTCAGATTGGAGTCCATGTTGTTGAGCCATGCCTAGCTTCAGCCTTTCCACCAGGGCTACTCTGCTCATGAACTACTGGGTAAGGATGGGGTACCTGAAGAAGGAACCTGATGGATAGCCACAGTTTTCTGCACAAGGCTAGTGGTCTATCACTTGAGTTACAGCTCCACTTCCAGCTTCCGCGCCACCCCCCCCCCCCGGTTAATTGATGATAGAGTAATGGACTTCCTGCCCATGCTGGCTTGTAACCTCAATCCTCAAATCTCAAGTCTCCTGAGTAGCTAGGATTACAAGTGTGAGTCATTGGTGCCCAGAAGCCCCACATGTTTGCTCATCTGGAGATCTAGTCACATATCTTTTCTCCAAATGTCCTTGTCACTGATTTTTCAGTCTTGTTCCTTCAAAGTCCTTGGCCATTCAGTCAAACAATTGGCCACCTATATAATGACACATCTTGCTCATTTCACCTTCCAGGTAAAGCGAATGACCATTTGTGCTGTTTGAAGTTTTTGTCTTTTAAGATGATTTCTCTTCACTAGTATTGCTGTGGCTTGGCTATGATTTGAGAATGTGTTGAAATTTAATCCCTATTTTGAGGTATTAAAAGGATGGTTATTATTGGTGTGCAAAATTGGGGCTTTGGGAGGTGATTTGGACTAGCTAAGTTTATTAGGGTGGGACTCTCATGATTAAATACTGCTGTCTTTATGGGAAGACAAAGACCTAGAGGAAGCATGCAGATGCACATTACATTCTGTCTGTTGTCATGTGATATCCTGCCTCATCCTGGGGCTCTGCACAACGAAGACCATCATCAGATGGGCCTGGTGGCTCATACCTATAATCCCTACTACTCAGGAGTCAAAGAACAAAAGGATCATGGTTTGAGACCATCCTGAGGAAACAGTGAGATACTATCTCAACCAATCAAACAGTTGGGTGTGGCAGTGCACACTGGAAAGCTCAGCTCTGTGAGAAGTTCAAGTAGGAGGATCGTAGTCTGTCCAGGTGGGCCTGGGCATACATGTGAAATGTTACTCAAAGTATAATTAAACCCAAAAGAGTTGAGAGGTATTGCTTAAGCAGGAGAGTTCCCTGAGTTGAGCTCTCATTACTATCCCACCCCTGCCCCCCAAAAGAAGGCCATCATTAGATTGTCTAGAGTAGTTGTCACTTCTTGCTTATTAGGTCCAATCAGCATGTCATTAACTAGTACAATATCTGGAGAAGAAAAAGTCCACCAAGATCCCCATGAACTGATCTTGGCACGGATAGGAGGGCTTCTGGACCGCTGAGCTAGGACAGTGAAGGTGTGCTGCTTGTCTTGCCAGCTGAAAGAAAACAGTTTCCATCATTGCCTGCTAATTAGCATGGGGGAAAAGACATTTGCCAGATGAGTACAAGAAGCACAGCAGCTGAATTAGATTAAGCTTATGATCACCTGTAATCATTTATTCTCTAGAACCCAATTATTGTCCACGAAGGACAGGTTGATGAGGTGAATGGATATGGTGGGAATGATCACCCTTGTCAGTCCTTAATGGTAGTTTGAATCTTTGCAATTCCTCTAGGAATATGGTATTGCGCTCTGTGTGTATGTGTGTGTGTGTGTGTGTGTGTGTGTGTGTGTTTCAGAACTGGGACTTGAGCTCAGGGCCTCATGCTCTCTTAGCTTTTTCACTTAGGGCTAGTTAATTGAGGCAGACATTTCAAGTTTTTAGCCAAAGCTTGCCATTTCCTGTGGTGGCTCCCTCTCTGAAGCTACCTCGAGTCCAAGAGTCTCTGATTTGAACAGACACTCCCACCTATCACCCAGTCAGGAAATTCCAAAGGTTTTTGAATTTATATGCCAGGGCATGTGGGCAAAGACAAAATATCTTTCAGTGATACCACAATCACACTGTGATGTGCCATCTCAGAAGCTGAAGAATGCCTCTGGACTGGCAGCATCCATATTCCTCATCTTGTATCAAAAATGCAAGTCTGAGGTCTTGGGCTGCTCAGTCAGAAACTCTGAAAAACAAGATGAGAAGAAGGAATCTATACTATTTGAAACATCACTTCTTTCCCTAGGTGATTCTGCTAAAGTTTGAGAGGTGCTCATTTAGGCTAGACTTGGGGTCCTGTGGAACCCCAGGAATGCCTACCCTCACCTGTGACACTGGGAGCTGAGGAGGCTCCAGTGCAGGTGGTCATGGCCCAAGGAGGGGTCTTTATCTTACTCTGTTCTGTCTGAGGCCAGGCTGACAGGCCGTCCACAGGGGTGTGGAGCTTACCTCCACAGTGCTTTTCTACATACATGCAAATTACTTCCCAAAGGCTGGAATCTACCTAGATTTTTATGATATAGTTTGGTCCTTTACAGAGCCTCCTTTACAGGAGGCTAATGCCCTTATAAAGTTGTTGTGAGGCCTAAATGCTATTTGTGCAATGGCTAATAGATTAGCAGGCACAGATCAGTCACTTGTTATCTGAGATGGTAGCTGCTACGTCTGGTCCTGTCCATCATACAGCATAATAGATGTTCCATATGTAGGACTGATTGATACCTGATTGGCTGGAGAAGGAAAAGAGCTATTCTGGCATGTTTATCTGTTTTTGCTAGCCAAGGAGAGAGGAATGAGAGTATTAAAGAGGAGACAATTAGTCAGGGAAGGAGGAAAGGTGATAAGGAGTGATGTCAGTATGCCTAAGAGCACTGGAAACAATAACTCTTTTCTTAGAAGCACAAGATGGACTAGACTATTGAACATTATATGGTCATTTCTCCTTAGCTACAATGATAGGATTTTGCAGCTGGAAAAGGAACAGGGAGACGAAGATGTCATCTCCTGGAGATGGGGACAGAGGTAGTTTGTGAGAATAGACACTGCCTGCTACATCTTACTACAGATCAAATCAATTTATCTCCATGGAAACCTTTGAAGATGGAGAAAGTGCGGAAGATGAAGGAAAGGAGAGCAGTTCTCTGAGTGTGATTTATTTCCTTTCTTCCTGTTTCCTTTCTCATTCTCTCTTTCTTCTCCATTCCCTCTCTCCATTCTTTTCATGATCCTCACACATAAAGACCAGGCCTTGGCCCAGGAAGTTGAGGCCACTAGAGCTTTAAAGTTTCTGACCACCTCCCCAGCTCAGCTAACCCTCCCCACAATCATCTGTGTGATGAGCAATGCACTGCATTCTGCTAAAAACTCACAAGTGGAAGCTGGGGGCAGTGGCTCACATCTGAAATCCTAGCTACTCAGGCTGAGATCTGAACATCTGTCCAGATCTGCACAGGAAAGTCTGTGAAACTCTTAGCTCCAACTAACCAGCCAAAAGCTGGTGGAGCTGTGGCTCAAGGGGTAGAGCGCTAGCCTTGAGCAAAAGCAGCTAAGAGATGGTACTCAGGCCCTGAGTTCAAGCCCCAGTACTGAAGCGTGTCTGCACACACACACACACACACACTCACACACAGAACTCTCACAACTGGTTTTGACCAGGCACCGGGGTATTGACCACTATCAACAGGAAACACCTCAGTTGGTTCTTTGAAAACATGTGACCCTTGAATAGCCAGAAAACACAATGAACACAGGGGTCCTTAGCCTCTTGTCTGAAACTGATGCTCTGAATATGGCTGGAATGGAGCGGGGAGGTAGGAGCCCTCTCCACCAATCTCATGTCACAGGAGGCCCATCACCTCTTCCACAGTTCGCATGGTCGCGGGAAGCGTTCTGAAATGCTTGCAACTCAGGCATCATGAGTGGCGCTGCTCTCAGGTATTTGGACACGCGTTGTTCGAGGCTTGGCCTTTGGCAGGTGAAGAGGAAACCGAGTGAATGATAGCATTGGCTCCTACTTTCATGTAGGAGCCCCCCTCCCCCAACCGTAGAGTACACTGGGGCACACCCTGACCAGTCTGGCCTTGGCTTAGGCTTTTCCTCTCTGTACCCAAATGAGGACCCCTTAGCTTGCATCTTCCGAAGACCTTTCTGGAGCAGAGGAGGACCCGCATGGAGGCTGTACCAAAGCCTTACCAGAGAGGGCCCAGGCACATCTGGCAGGTGATGGAGTAGCCGCTCCAAGGGAAAGGCCTACACCGTGGAGACTTGAGCGCGCACGCGTCCAGCGTGGCGCGTGGGCCCCACTCGCGCTGCGCCCCCAGGGTCCGTGTGCCGCGTGCAAGCTGGTGGAGAACGCGGGCTCCCTCCGCCCACCGGTGGGCCACACCAGCCGCAGCCCGGGATCAGGAGGTGGGGCCGGCAGCCGCCCCTTTCCCAGTCCCACCCTCTCCCAGCCGGCTCCCTCCACGCCTCGCCTACTCCTAGGACACTGGGTGGGGACCAGAGAAGGGCGGGGACTTTGGAGGTGCGCGCGGCGATCAAGCCCCTAAGTCTGCGGGGAAGACGGGGTGGCTCCACCTCTCCACCAGCCCCAGGCAGGGGAAGAGTGCTTCGTTCCACACCCCAAAACAGGCGGTGCCGGGGGCGCATGACGCCGGCCGGAGGGGAGCAGGGTGGGCGGCGCGCAGGATCCCTGGCCGCCGGGCTCCTTTCCGGGGTGGGCAGCCTTCACCGCATCCTCCGGTTAGACGCGGGAGACGCCACGCCCAGGACCGCGCGTCCGCGTCCAGACGCCCAGAGAGGTCCAGCGCGGGCCCGGGCCGACCGCGGGCGACTTGGCTCCCTCCCCTCGTGCGCCCGCGGGCGCAGCTGGAAATCCCGCTGGAACGGAGCCCCCGCAGGGCGCGGCCCGCGGGCTGGAGCCGGGCCCGGAGCGCCCGCCCAGCCGCCCGAGGCGCGTTCGGAGCGGAAGAGAGCGCCAGGGGGCCGAGCCGCGGGAGATGCCCGCAGCACATCGCCGGGGCAGCGCTAGAGACCGCGGTGCTGGCTTTGTTCCGGGTCTACCCAGCGGTTTTATTTTTTAATTTATTTGTGTGTGTGAAATGTTATTTTGGCTACAAGAAGAAATGGCCCCCCAGGAGCTCGCCCGGAGGCTGGCCACGGTGATCACTCAAGTCGGTAAATGAAGGGGTTTTGTTTTTTACTCGCGTCTTACTGGTGGGGGCGCGGGGTGGGGGTCAGCAGTCTCGGGGTTCGCCCGCGCCCCGCTCCAGAGCCGGCCGCCCCACCGCCGGGCTTGGCGGGTTGCTGGTGCGCGAAGGCGTGGCTGTGGAGGCCGCGCCTGGCAGGGCCTGGGGAGGTGGCGGCTGGCGGGCGCCAGCCCCCCGGGGTGGCCCCGTCTGCAGAGCTCTAAACAGAGCTAGGGGGCTGTTTGTTGACCTGTTATGCGGTTCTGGGTTCCGACCAGGCGGGTGGGAAGGGGAGTTGTGAGGTGGTTTGTGGGGTGAGGAGAAAGGAAGGGGCACACCAGGAGCAAATGTCTGCTATCCTCGGGAAGAAACTAAGAAAGTGTAGGGGTGCGATTAGAAGGAGGCTTCTGACCAGGTTCTCAGCCTGTTGCCCTGTGCGCAACAGCACCTGATGAGAAGCCCTGAGAGGCCTAGCAATTCTGATCCTCATCCGTGAGTGAAAAGTGGGGAGCCTGGCTGCCAGATGGTTCCCCTGTGATCCTAGCTGCTCATGGGGGCTGAGATGTGAGGACCCTGATGGAAAGCCAGCACGGGCAGGAAGTCCAGGAGACGTTTCTAAAATGACCCTGCCTCATCTTATACAATCATAGGTACATAGCTGTTGAGCTCTTGTGAACCTCTGATAGGTCTATCCTAGACCTTTTTATGCTTATTCAGTAATTGTTTGGTTTTAGGATGAGGCTAAGCAAAATGAACTCCAAGAGATGGAAACAGGAGGATTTTATCGTTGTCATTAGGTTTTATGTACTAGGTGAATTTCCTGTGATGTACCCCAGGTGGTTACTGTATATGATTTTGGTACACTGAATATTGTATATATGCTTATCTGAACTAGGGAAGGGAAAGAAAAATGAAAGAAAGTATAGCAAATATGATAAGAAATGTACTCACTGCCTTATTACGTAACAGCACCCCTCTGTACATCACCTAGTCAATAAAATTTAATTAAAAAAACCAAAATACAGATAAAAGACAATAAAATAAAATAAAATAATCCTGCCAAAAGCTGGAAGTGAAGGTGCGGCTCATGTAGTAGATCACCAGCCTTGAGCAAAAAAGCTTAGGGAGAGTGCCCAGGCTCTGGGTTCAAGCCCCAGTTCTCTCTCTCTCTCTCTCTCTCTCTCTCTCTCTCTCTCTCTCTCTCTCTCTCTCTCTCTCTCTCACACACACACACACACACACACACCTATGGAGGAAAAGGGGGAAACCCCACATATTCTTTGCTCCTGAAATACAGGTTGTAATGCACACAGGCCCTATGCAGTATAGAAAAGAGAACATTGAGACAGTTGTCAGTTCTTTCTTTGCCTTCTCCTTTACCCCTTTCTTGAGTCACCTACACACACACACACACACACACACACACAGGTTCAGAACTTGACTGTAGGTGACTGTAATTATCTGCATAAGTTTTCTCTGTTGATGACTTCTCGTTGAGACTCCTATGAATGCTTATTGCTTCTTATTGCTAAAACAAGGTAGTGTTCATCTCAGTTTTCTGTATATTTGTCCAAGCTGCCTTTTTGTTTCTCAAATGTCAAATATTTTCTAAAATTAGTAATTCATGATTGCTCTTTGTGTACCCTCGTCAACTGTGTTTGGTGAAGCAATGATGTACATCTCCAGTGAAACACTTAGAGTGCTATACTTGGTAAAGGTGATTCATGTGCAAAGGCCTTATTTTGATCATTCACTTTTTTTGAGTAGGGGTGCCAATTTGGGGACTTGAACACAGGGCCTTAGCTCTTTTTGCTCAAGGCTGGCACCCTACCACTTGGGCCACATCCATTCTACCACTTCTGGCTTTTTGGGGGGTTAATTGGAGGTAAGAGGTTCACTGACTTTCCTGACGTATCTAACTGTGAATCTTGACCCTTAGGTCCCAGCCTCCTTAGTAGCTAGGATTACACAAATGAGATAGATACCAGTTGAGAATTTACTTTTAGAAATGTTTCTGGCACCAAATGTGGCCGCTGAACTTTTTAAGAGATTAGGAGAATCTTACCAGGGAAGACTGAACATGAGATACTGCTAAAGGAGGAGTGAAATAAGAAGAAAGATGAACAAAAACAAATTTGGAGTTCAAAATCTATTGAATGCTGAAATGATTGGGCTAAATATGGTCATTCCTCAGTTATAGATGGAAAGGATGAGAAATGCCCTGAGGCAGTGTTGGTATTGTACAATGTGCTTGGAGAAAGGCTGCTTCAGGGTTTCTGCACGGCAGAACCGTGTGGGGTTGACAAAAGCCTTATTTGTATCGCATGGCTCACTAATGTATGTGTGAAGTTGTGGTATAGGGACATGGAAGTGGCCTTGAGTGTGGCAGTCTGGACTTGTATCTTCCCCGGACAAGTCATTCCACTTCAAGCTGAAAAATAAATGTAGTGCTTCTTGACTCAGCTCTAAGACTATTATTAATGAAGATAAGGAAGATGTGGTTAAAAATACTGTCTGAACTGTGATTGTACAGCCTTCCACTTATGGGTCCTATGACAAGGTCTCAGAGGAAGCGTGCCACCTGCGCAGTGAGGAGATTGACCTGGATAATGACTTAAGGCCCCTCCCCTTTCTCCTGATGTGGGATAGCTGTGACTTTTGCTGTCAAAGAATGTCTAGTGGAAGCTGGGTATGATTTAAAACAACGTAAGTTCATCTTCTTACAGTTTGCTTGAGCTTGCATGTGGGTCTCACTTGGCCCAAGTCAAGGAATGAGGAAGGGTGCATCCTTTCTGGACTGAATATTACATCAGTTTCTATCTGTTTCCCACATTCCTTGGCTTGTGGCTGGTTTCTTTTCCATCTCCAAAGTCATCAATGCCAGATCCATCTTTCTCCTGTTGCCATCTGCCTGGCTTTCTTGGTTTCCTCTTTGGCTTCTTAGGACCCCTGGAATTACATTGATCTCTCCTCTTATTTAAGACTGGCAATCTCGGTTCTGCCTGTAAGATTAATTCCTTATGCCTTGTACCATAACAAATTCTTAATTTCTAGGAATTAAGAATTTGTTATAGGATGTGGGAAGATATTTTTTCCTCAACAGCAGTTGCTTCTTTTGGAAATATCCTCCAGAGGCCTTTGTGTTAAAAGATTTGATCGCCAGCCTCAGGTGCTGTTGGGGAGATGGTGGAACCTTTAGGAGGTGGAGCCTAATGGAAGGAAGTTAGGCCATTGGGGGGTGTGTGCTTGGAGGGGAAGCCGGGTACTCTGGTCCCTTCCCTTTTCTCTCTTTGCTTCCCAGTCATCATAAGGAAAATAGGTCTCCTCTCCACGTGCTCCTGCCATGGTATACTGTGTTGTCATGGGCTCAAAGTGATCTTTTAAGGCTGTGAATCAAAATAACCCTTTTTCCCTTAGTAAGTTGATTTGTTTCTCGTACTTGTCACAACTATGACAAGCTGACCAATACGACTAGCTGTTTCACTGAGGACTGTACTTGGGGCTCCACGGAGTTGGTAATGTACATCATGGATTTTGCCTCGGTAGCTGGATGGTGAAAGTGTTGAAAGGGTCTGCTTGCTGAGCTATGCTTTGAATTTGCTTACTTATAATCTGTGCTCTAAAGACACATGAGTGATCACTGTATTTGTGATGTGAGAAACGAGTTTGTTGAAGTGTACCAGGCTGATAGCTATCATGATGATCTGAACATCATACCCATCATAGGAAATGGTCATTTATTGAGAATTCCGTAGAATTGCAACGTGGAGACTTCCATAACAACTCCTGCCTCTCCATAGGTGAAGTACGGCTTTCGTGTAGAAAGAGCAGCCATTGCCCCTCCCCAGGGCTGACAGAAGAGCCCCGCAAGCACCCAGGCCTCGCACTTGGTCACCCCCTGCCCTGCTCGCGGCCAGCCCCGCCCCGCACGCAGCCACGCCCTCCCTGCACGGGGGCCCTGCCCCGGCCAGGGCGCCAACTCGAAGGATGCGAGCGCTCTGCATCTCACGCGCTGGTTGCTGAGCTAGCTCTCCCGGCTCATAGTAGGCTGGTTCACTGTGTTCCTGGGCGGCCGTAGTTCTCACCCGTGCCTGCTGTCGTCCTTGGGCTCCGCCCGCTCCCCAGGTGAAGAACCTGTGCGCGTGAGATGGTCCGCATCCCTGCCCGCCTGCCACTCCCACTCAGTCCCCAGTCCAGAGAGGACACGAACGGCCTCCAGCAGGGCTCTGCGTGTCCACGTCTCCATGTCCTTGACTCAGCCTTATGCATATCCTCCCCCTCCTGCTCTTCCTCCTTCCCTCCTCCGCCTCCTCCTCCTCCTGCTGCTCCTCCTTCCTCTCCCTCTTCTCTTTCTTTTCCTTTTCCTCCCACTCTTTTTTCCTCTTCTTCCTTATCTTTTTCTTCTTCTCTTCTTCCTTCCTTCTTTTTCTCTTCCTCTTTGCTTTTCTTTTATGTCCCTATTGGGTCTTGAACTCAGGACCTGGGAACAGTCCCTTAGCTTTTTTGCACAAGGCTGGTGCTCTATAACCCTTGAACCATAACCTCACCTCTGGGGGGTTGTTTTTGGTGGTGCGTTGGAGATAAGTCTCATAGACGCTACTGTCTGGGCTGATTTCCCACCATAATCCTCAGATCTCAGCCTCCTGAGTAGCTAGGATTACAGGTGTGAGCCACTGGTATCCGGCCGATTTCTTTTTATTTATGTAAGCTTCTTATTGTGTACATTTCAGGAGAAACTTGGATTTTGTTGTTTTTCTAGCCTTTTCTTGTTATTTAGGTGGGAGGCTGAGTCTCTCACAGGGAAATGTGACTTGTGGGCTCCGCCTTTCTTCACCATGGAGTTGGTTGTTCCAGGCTGATGTGTGCTGTACTAGAACCTTCATAAACTCCAGATGCCTGGGAATCTCTGTTTTCCCTGCATTTCACTATGTATGGGGATCTTGAATGTTAAATAACTGTAGGCCATTTTCAAGGCTGCTAATCTTGGTGAAAATGTTTCCTCCCACCTGCTATCCAGGAAAGAAGGAAACAGTAGACCCTCAGGCATGGTCACTGGGCGAGCATGGCTATTGCTTCTCCATGGCCCACGGCCCGCATTTCTGCACCAAAGTTTGTCCGTGTTGCTTGTCTTTAAAACATGCTTCACTTAGTTTGACATCTCTGCTGAAATAGTGCCTAATTGATACACACACACACACACACACACACACACACACACACATCCAGTCCTAGGCCTTGAACTCAGGGCCTGAGCACTGTCCCTGGCTTCTTTTTGCTCAAGGCTACCACTCTGCTACTTGAGCCACAGGGCCACTTCTGGCTTTTTCTGTTTATGTGGTGCTGAGGAATCAAACCCAGGGCTTCGTGAATGCTAGGCAAGCGCTCTACCACTAAGCCACATTCCCAGCTCCTAAAGCTAAATTTTTAAATCCCATCCAGAATAGTTGAGGATCAACCACTGAGGATGGAAGCAGAAGTAATACTGCTCAGTTTGGGATTTTTCACTGATGGCAAGGCTGTTGTTCTTTTTTTTTTTTTTTTTTTTTGGCCAGTCCTGGGCCTTGGACTCAGGGCCTGAGCACTGTCCCTGGCTTCTTCCCGCTCAAGGCTAGCACTCTGCCACTTGAGCCACAGCGCCGCTTCTGGCCGTTTTCTGTATATGTGGTGCTGGGGAATCGAACCTAGGGCCTCGTGTATCCGAGGCAGGCACTCTTGCCACTAGGCTATATCCCCAGCCCAAGGCTGTTGTTCTGACTTCCTGTAGGTATTTGCATGATCTCGCCACAGGGGTCTCTGAGCCCATGCCTGGCCCAAAGTATTACCTCTCCTCAAATGAGTATGTATTCTTTATTTGTTCATTGTGATAACTGGGAATTAAGTGTGCTCACTCATTAATAAAAGTTTTCGCAATGCCTGGTGCCCTCTCGTGTCACGCACTCTCCATTACACCATTTTACACAATTGGACTCAAGCTTACCCATGACAACACAGTATTAGCACACTTCTACCAACTCTTCTACTTACACCAGAAATATGTTGATAAACATTCTTGTACATTCTTGAGTTTACTGACTCATCCACTCACGAGTGCCCATTTGTGACGCTAATTCATCAATAACCCCCCCCCCACGTTCGATGGCATCCTCTTGTGGCCATTACCCGCCATTGCACCCATGTACACAAAATTACCTGAGCCTCCATGTCTGTACACAGAATTACACAATTTTCCACAAACATTTCTGAACACCCTTATATGGTGTGAAAAACCTTGTTCTATGTTCCTTAATGCTTTTAAACAAGCGTCCACACTTATCCTTGCCTAGTGCCCCTGCTTATAGCACTCACTTACTATAACCCATTTGTTTGCTTGCTATTGCCCGCTTGCGGTGCTCCCTTGCAATTACACACTGGCCATGTGCTAGCGCCCTCTTGTGGCAATCTTGTGGCTCTCCTGTCTCTCCCTTATGGCTCCCCTGTCTCTTCCCCGTTGCTCCCCTGTGGCTCCCCTGTCTCTCCCCCGTGACTCCCCTGTCTCTCCCCTGTGGTTCCTCTGTCTCTCCCCTGTGGCTCGCGTGCCCCTCCCCTGTGGCTGTCCTGTCTCCCCTGTGGCTCTTCTGTCACTCTCCTTTGGTCTCCTGGCTCCCCTATCTCTCCCCTGTGGCCCTCCTGTCCCTCCCCCGTGGCTCCCCTGTCTCTTCCCTGTGGCTCCCCTGTCTCTCCCCTGTGGCTCCCCTGTCCCTCCCCCTTGGCTCCCCTGTCCCTCCCCCGTGGCTTCCCTGTCCCTCCCCTGTGGCTCTCCGGTCTCCCCTGTGGTTCTCCTGTCTCCCCTGTGGCCCTCCTGTCTCCCCCATGGCTCCCCTATCCCTCCTCTGTGGCCCTCATGTCTCTCTCCTGTGGTCTCCTGACTCCCCTATTTCTCCCCTGTGGATCCCCTTTCCTTCCCCCGTGGATCCCCTGTCTCTCCCCTGTGGCTCTCTTCTGCTTTGCTGTCCTCTCTTTTTTCATTGGTAGAGGAGCTTTGGCACTGGGCCTAGTGTGGAAATTGGGTTCTTGTACCTTCCTGCTTCTACCTTGCATCCCATTGTGTTCCCACAGCACCATTTGTACCTATAGCAATGGGAAGTCTTGCTTACTAAGGAGGAAAAGGTCCTCAGGCTGTGAAATGGGATTCTAGACCTTGACATATGGTGTGGAAAAAAGAAGGAAAATTCCACCTCAGCCTGGTTTGTCCTTCAGGAGTGAGATGACCATTTTCTCACACAGTGCCTGGGGAAAGCTTAACCCAGATTTTAAAAAGAGGGATCATGTTTCCTGATCATTTTCTGAGGTGTTACCGTAATACTCTAAAAAAAGCAGAAGAAATACTAGGGAATGAACATTGCATGGTGTTTCATAATGGTTTAAGAAAAACCAACTATGCTTATAGGATTAATACAGTCTTGGTTTAAGGTTTGGAAAAGTCAATATTCAAACATCAATTCTACTGAAGTTGATCTATAAATCAAAGGAGACTTGGATCAAAAAGTCTATCAAAAGTGTAGAATCAGCTAAAAGATACTATAGCAGGAAAAGGAATTATCATCCCTTATACTACCTAATTTCAAAACAAGTTGAATTTCTGGCTGCAAAAAATGTACCATGATCTCTGAATACCTGTACTCTATATACCTCTGTATTCTTCATGTGCAGAAATGAACTCAAAACCATCATGAACCTAAATATAAAGCCAAGTTGAAATCTGTTGGAAAACATAGGAAAAAAATCTTTGTAATCTTGGATGGACCAAAAATTCCTAAATCAAGATCAAAAGTATGATTCATAAAAGAAAAATTGGATAAATTATATTTGGCCAGTTATTTTTTCCCCTCTACAAAAGACTTAGTAAAAGTCAAGAATGGTGGCCCAGGCCTATCATTGTAGCTACTTGTGAGATAGAGAGAGGAGGCCAGCCAGAGCAAACAGTTACTGAGACTCTATCTCAAAAAATAACTGGAAATGGTGCCACATGTAATTCAAGCTACTTAGGAGGCAGAGGTAGGAGGGCCACAGTCTGAGGTTGGCTAGGGTAAGAGTACAAGACTCCATCTGAAAGACAACCTAAAAGCAAAGGACTTGGGACATGGTCAGGGAAAGCCCTGAGTTCAGTCCTTAGCACTGCCAAAGCAAGAAGAAGAGGGAGAAGGAGGAGGAGGAAACCAGCTGGTAAAAGAATGAAAAACCACCTCACCAAATAGGGAAGCAGGTTTGTGAATTGCCTATCTGATAAAGGAATGCTATGTAGACCATATAAAGAAATCTCAAAATAAAACAACTTCAACTTAAAAATGGGAAATGATTTGAATGCATGTTTTACTAAAGAAGATCTGCAGAGGAAATTATGGGGAACATCAGTGGTCTTTGGGGTGGAGGGGCTGAGACCGGGTGGAGCCCTCTACTGGTGAGAATGTGAATGGCAAGCCACTTGGGAAAAAAACCAGCAGTTTCTTAGAAACTTACAACCTAATAATCCTATCTTGGCTGGGAATGTGGCCTAGTGGTAGAGTGCTTGCCTCTTATACATGAAGCCTTGGGTTCAATTCCTCAACGCCACATACATAGAAAAAGACGGAAGTGGTGCTGTGGCTCGAGAGGTAGAGTGCTAGCCTTGAGCAAAAGGAAGCCAGGGACAAGTGTGCAGGCCCTGAGTTCAAGCCCCAGGACTTGCAAAAATAACTTTAAAAAAATAACAATCCTATCTTAAGAAAATGATAATTTTGTCACTAAATATATGTCCAAGGAAATGAAAATTAAGTCAATCAAAAATCTACTAGTTGGGTGGGTGCCTGGTGACTCACACTTGTAATTCTAGCTACTCATGAGGCTGAGACTTGAAGATCATGGTTTAAAATCAGCCTGGACAGAAGAGTCCATGAGACTCTTATCTTCAGTAACCAGCAAGAAACCAGAGTGTGTGACCTGGCCCAGTGGCTCACGGCTATAATCCTACCTAGTCAGGAGGCTGAGATCTGGGAATCGAGGGTTAATGCCAGGCTGGGCAGGTTGAGTCATTGAGACTCTTATCTCTAATTAAGCACCAAAAGCCAGAACTGGAGCTGTGGTTCAAGTGGTAGAGTGCTAGCCTTGTGCAAAATAGTTCAAAGCACAGAGGCCCTGAGTTCAAATGCCATGGCTGGCATCAAAATAACAACAAAAAGCCAGAGTGCAGATATGGATCAAGTGGCAGAACACTAGCCTTGAGTGGAAGAAAACCAAGCAAGAGTGTGAGACCTTTAGTTCAAACTCCAATACTGGCGCGCACACACATACACACACACATGCACGCATGCACGCACATACACATACACTGTATTATTTGAATGTTCATAGCAATCCAGCACTTTTTTTGTGTGCCTGTGCCTGGGGTTTGAACTCAGGGCCTGGACACTGTCATTGAGCTTTGTTCGCTCAAGGTTAACACTCTACTATTTGACTCACAGCTCCACCTCTGCCTTTTTGGTGGTTAATTGGAGATAAGAGTCTTGGACCTTTCTGCATATCTGAACTAGGATCCTTAGATCTCAGCCTCCTGGGTAGCTGGGGTTATAAGTGTGAGCACTGGTGCCCATTGAAACCCAATTCTTTTTTTTTTTTTAACTTAACTCGTAATCAATAAAAACTGCACATAACCCAAATATTCTTCAGTTGTGGAAGGAGTAAACAAACTGTGGCATGTCTAGCCAACGAAAACTCAATAATAAAAAGAAATGAATTATTGATACGCAACACAAATCAAGATGAAGTGCATTATGTTATGGGAAAGATGCCAGAGGCACGAGCTACACGGTAAGTAATGTGGATCAGTTGCCTGAAGGCCCAGGTGGGTGGGTTGGACGTCTGACCACAAAGCAGTGGTCAAGTCCTCCTGATTGTGGGAATTGTTAAATGACTCCTTGCATTTGTCAAAAACCACAGAACTGTACACACACACGCATACGCATGCCCCCACACACCAACTGCATTGGGTGTGCAGGTCCCCTCTCCTTAACCTAAAGCAAGCAAATAACGTCTTCCTTAGGCTCTGTGAGGTCTGGGTTAGTTTTTCTAGAAAATGTGCCTAGCTGTGCCAGTGTCACTAAAAAAAGAGAGAGAACGAAAACGAAGTCTACTTTAACTAGAAAACCATCTCTTGGAGGTGTGGGGTTGGGAGAGGTATGGGAGATGATGAAGGCAGCGACATTGGTAGAGATGCATTGTTCTTAACTCATTGGTTGGATGGTAGCTCCTTTGTGCCACGACTCAAAGATAATAACGTAATTAGAAAAAAGAAAAAAAAAGGATCTCTAGGAATGAGGCTTACTGGTAGAGAGCTTGCCTAGCATGCAGGAAGCCCTGGGTTCGATTCCTCAGTACCACATAAGCAAAAAATAAATGAAGGAAATAAAAGGAGAAAGAAGTTATTTTATTTATTTAAAAAAATTTTTTTGGCCAGTCCTGGGGCTTGGACTCATGGTCTGAGCACTGTTCCTGGCTTCTTTTTGCTCAAGGCTAGCACTCTGCCACTTGAGCCACAGCGCAACTTCTGGCCTTTTCTGTATATGTGGTGCTGGGGACTTAAACCCAGGGCTTCATGTATATGAGGCAAGTGATCTTGCCACTAGGCCGTATTCCCAGCCCAAGAAGTTATTTTTTAAAGAAAAAACTCTACCTCTCTCTACAAAAAGACTTAGGTTGATACATTTTGTAAAATGATAATGCTGATGTTCTTGCACCGTGGTTGAAGTCTTTCTTGAGCTTGTAGATTCTTTTTCAATGTGTTCTAATATATGTATAAAAACCACACAGCCCTTAAAAAATAGAGGTGAGCTGGGTGCTAGTGGCTTATGCCTGTAATCCTAGCTATTCAGAGGGCTGAGATCTGAGGAACGTGGCCCAAAGCCAGCTGCAAGATTCTTATCTCTAATTAACCACTAAAAAAGGCAGAAGTGGAGGTCAGGGACAGTGACCAGGCCGAGAATTCAAGCCCCAGGATTAGCACACACACACACACACACACACACACACACACACACTCACATGAGCGGGGTACTGGTGTTCACCCTGTAATCTTAGCTACTGTGAAGGCTGAGATCTAAGGATCCTGGTTTGAGGCCAACCTGGATAGAAAAGCTTGTGAAACTTATCTCCAATTACCCACCAAAAAGTCAGAAGTAGAGCTATTGCTCAAGGGGTAGAGCCAGCCTTCAGTGAGAGAGCTAAGGGACAGCTCCCAGCTCCCAGGCCTTGAGTTCAAGTACTGTGCAAGTCCTCAGTATTAGTACAAATAATGAAAGGTACTGGGGCCTGTCCCTTAGCTCTTTCACTCAAGGCTAGTACCGAGCCACAGTTACATTTCTGGGGTTTGGATGAGTAATTGCAAATAAGAATTGCATTAAGTTTTCTGTCCAGGCTGACTTTTAACCACGATCCTCAGAGCTCAGACTCTCAGTAGTGAGGATTATAGGTACGAGTTTCCAGCACACAGCTTGGTTGATTTCTCCAAGTACTTCTATGCTGTCAATACCAACCACGAACTAGCTCTGAGGCTCACTCAACAGAGTAGCTCAGATTAGAGATCTGAGACAACTTTTAGGTTGAACTACTTTGGGAAAAGATTTGGCAGTTTCTTATAAATTGGCCAGATACTGATTCAGCATCTCTAGGAACTGATCCACAAGAAAGAGAAGACACGGTTACCCAAAAGCCTTCTCATGAATAGTCACTGCAGTTTTGCTCATAGTAACCTCAACCAGGGTAGGCGTGGTGGCAGGGGGCCATGAATGTCCGTCAGTGAGAGAAGGAATGAACTGCAGCTGCCCATGTGGTTCTGAGTTCACCCATAGCACCCCCTCTTCCCACTAGTGGTTCTGAGTGCTAGGAACCAGAGTTGTCTTGGAAATGATGGAAGATACCTTCCAGGGGTGACAGAAATGTTCTTGAGAGGGGAGCAGATTACATGGATGTATCCTTTTGTTGTTTATACTTCCAATGGAAATATTTTAATACATGTCTGTTTTCCCCCCCTCCTTAAAAATAAAATTAAAGTCAAGCACCAACGGCTCACATCTGTAATTCTAGCTACTCAGGAGGCTGAGATCTGGAGGATCGAGGTTCAAACCAGCCCAGGCAGAAAAGTCCAGCAAAATGTTGGGCTGAAAGTGTAGGTGCTAGCTGAGCAAGTGAGCTGGGTAAGCACAAAACCTTAAGCTGAAACCCAGGAAAATAAAAATATTAAACAAAATCTCCCACTTTCTCCTTAGTTGTTTGTGACATTTACTATACAACTATAGTGTGAATAACACAATTAAGGACTAGACATTTGGTCTCTTTTATTTGGGGGGGGGTACTGGGGATCGAACCCAGGACGTTGCACTTTCACAGCAAGCACTTTGCCACTGAGCTACCTCCCAGCCCAGGACTAGACATTTGTATACAAAACTTTTCACTTGCCTACCAGCCAACAGTTGTGTCTTTTCTTTATATTTGTTTTTAAAAATACTTTTTTAGTCTTTGTTACGACAGTGAGTGTCTTTCCTTTAAATCCAAGTGTCTAACAGTAATAAGCAATACATCAATCATGAAAAGAAAAGTTTATTAGGAAAGTGCAGCGTCTCTAAGGTCTTTGCACAGTACCATTCCTTTTCTCCTCCAGTACTAAGTGAGCTCTGGGTTGCATTGTGCGGTGAAGAGCATCTTTCAGTGAGAGCTGGTGTGCTCGCATCTGAGCCTCAGGAACAGTTTGAGATACTCGACACTCCACCCAAAGACCTGAATCTTTTTCCTCCGCTGTGTTGACCTGTGTTGCCTCCTCAGATGGTAAATTCTATTGGCTGCAGTTTTATGTCTCTGGATCTCATTCTTCAGTAGCTCAGAGGGGCTAGGAAAAAAAAGGAAAGCAGAATTGTGAGTTGGCAAAGGATTTAAAGAGTGTCCTCTACAAAGTTTATCTTTATTACTTTATTTTAAATACCTAATGTCTGCTCTCTCCCAATGTCATCACCCTAGTATTTCCCTCTCAATCCCCACATCCTTGTCTCTTTGTTTCCAAATAAAGAAGGCTGGCAATCTGTTGGGGCTGTAATCCCCAGAGCAGTCACCAGTCCCCAGGATCAACCCTCAGCAATGACATGACCTTGAGTGAACTCCAGAGAGATTAGTCAGGAGAGAGGATGAAACACGTGGAGTGGAGTGCTGAGAGGAATGGGGGAGAGCGAGGTGACATGGATGCCTGGAATCCCATGGCTGCCCAGGGTACAAAGTGTGACCAACCATACACCCTGGTGCGGATCACAGAGGCTGAGATGAGGGCCTACCACCATCTGCTAGCGAGCTGCGTCCGGCTGGAAGACAGAGCAAATGAAGGTACCTTGAGGGCAATGAGGCACCTTTCCTTTTGGATGTGCTGTCATGTATCTTAAAGGGCAGCAATGTAATTGAGAAATTTTATATTTAAAAAAGCTGTATTGCAATTAGCTTTCTTGTTGAAGCATTTTAAAATATTTTAAAAAGAATAATCAACAATATATAATGTTATAAATGTTGATATAGGTTTAAGTGATTAGCAAAAAACA
>NC_063165.1:63880550-63897202 GCF_023159225.1 Perognathus longimembris pacificus
CAGATGGAAAGATAGGATGTGTAGATATGAGCTTATTTTAAAAGCATAGAATTCTTTTGTGTGTGTGTACATATTGAATGTTATGTACCAATGGGATAACTTCAGGTTTTGGCTTAGTGTATGATTTATTTATTTGCAGCACTGGGGCTTGAGCTCAGGTCCTAAATGCTGTCCCTTAGCTTTTTTGCTCAAGGTGTGTGCTCTATCACTTGAGCCACACCTCCACTTTCCTTTTTTTCTGGTTAATTGAAACTAAGACTCTCAGATTTGTCTTCCCAGGCTAGCTTCAAGCCTTTATCCTCAGCTTTCTGAGTAGCCAAGATTACAGGCCTGAGCCACTAGTGCTCACCTTGTGTTTTCTATTTTATAAAGAAACCACAATATATTGTGTTTGATAATTAAAATGAGAGTTCAAATGATGAAACTCATGTTCCTGAAGAAAAGCATTAAGTCTGGAAGGCTCCATGTCAGAAACATGAGCTAATAACCACCAAATAACGTGTAGAGACAACTTGCTGCCTTTGGGGCTTTGAGAGGTCCTGCCATTTCCCAGCATGCCTTCTGTGCTTCCAGAACCAGCAGGACAAAGGCTCTGAGAGCTGAAGCTCGGGTGCTTTTCTCATAGGTGAGCTTATTGCTATGGCTATTGTTTTTTGCCTTGACAAAGTTTATATTACATTTCTTCCCTTTAGATCCTGGCTAGAAAAGGTGATTAAATCAAATGTCTTTGTTTCTTTCATTACTCTTTATTGAACACTTGAAGCCTGCTTCCTCAAGCAGAGTGACTTATTAAATGGAAAAGTGTGCTTTTGAAATGAATTCATCATAGTAGAAGAATTATTGAGATACACTGATTTCTATACCATATCCACATACAGTATACTTACAATATTATCAAAGGTCAGAGCTACCATGTATTTGCTAATTAGGAATTAGGAATGGGTAACTTGTTAGCCAGGTTCTGTTTTTCACACTTAAAACACAGATGTGTTCAATTACACTAGCACAGGGCATGACTGAAGTCTAAATGACCGTCGTAGGATTGACTGGGGATGTAACTCAAGTTGTGGAGCACTTACCTAGCAAGTACAAGGCCCTGAGCTCAAACACCCATATTACGAATAAAACACCCCAGTTTTACTAAAGTTAAAAGCTCTGTGGGGCTGGGGATATGGCCTAGTGGCAAGAGTGCTTGCCTCGTATACATGAGGCCCTGGGTTCAATTCCCCAGCACCACATATACAGAAAATGGCCAGAAGTGGCGCTGTGGCTCAAGTGGCAGAGCGCTAGCCTTGAGCAAGAAGAAGCCAGGGACAGTGCTCAGGCCCTGAGTCCAAGCCCCAGGACTGGCCAAAAAAAAAAAAAAAAGCTCTGCAGGTTTGCTAATAGTGAGGACTAGAAGTTGACCATGATTTATTATTATCTTTAAGTAGTTGTACAAAAGGGTTTCAATTCAACCTGTTAGTTTATGTGTAGAATGTCTTGTCCATTGCCCCTCCCCCATTTCATGATTCTCCCTGATCTTTCCCAAACCCACCCTTCTCCTCACTTTTCCTAGCTCAGTTTTCCTTTTTTTTGGTCTGAGATTGGGACATTTCACTCATTGGCTAGTGCCCTACCAATTGAGCCATGCCTCAAATCCCCTAGTTCTGTTTTTCATATATGCCCATTGAATATTATGATGCATTTGCCCAGCTTTCCTCTCTTCATTCTTCACCATGTTTTAATATACATTCATTGACTGTATTTCTTCTGTGAATGATCTATTGTTAGTCTGTGCCTATTGTATTAGTTTCCTGTGCTGCTACAACAAATGACCACAAATGTAATGGTTTACAGCAACAGAAATATATTTCCTCACCTTCCGGAGGCCAGCAAGCCAAATTCAAGGTGTTGGCAGGTGTTTCTAGGCTTCTAGGGGAGATTCCATTTCTTATTGCTTCTGCTCAGTGCATCCCTGGCTTGTATCTTGGATGATGTGTGTTTGCATCATTTCAATACCTGTCCGCATCTTCACGTGGTCCCCTCGATATCTCTACTTTTCTCTCTTTCTTGGTTTAACCTCCCTTCTCATGTCCTTGTATTACAGTATACTACTTTCTCTTGTTTGGCCCAGGACTCTGCTTCCAGCCAATAGAATCAAGGGCTGAGAGTGGGCTGAGGAAGTGCAGCAGAGGCCCTAAGGGCCCCACATGTCAGTGGAGAGACACTGAGGTATGCTGGAAGGTGAGGTAGGCAGAGCCTCAGGCCACAGCTGGCTTATATTCAGACTGTTAACTCATCACAGAAGGAAATGTTAGGACAAAAGTTGGTAAGGCTTCAATTCAATATCTACTTATATTCATATAGATGATTGTTTGTATTGAATGATTAAAGTAAGTTAACTACTGGGCAACTTAGAACTAGCCATCCCTCCCCGCCCCGCCCCCCCCCCCCCAAGCTGCCTTTTCTTAAAGAAGAGGAAAGGTCTAAGAACAATCTAGAAAGTGGGGATTCAATCTGGCTCACTTTCTGGTAGACTTGGCAGCATTAAGAAAGCTTGTTAGGAATTAACAAATCTTGGGCCCCAGTGCAGCCCACTGTTCAGAATTTGCCTTTTAAAAATCGAGGTGACTTGAGAGGACTGCTAACAGGCCCTGGGGCCCTGGGACGTGTGTTCCACGGACTAGCTGGCACATTAGCAGTGTTCTCGGCCTCAAAAGTTATGGCACAGGATAGTCCACAAGAATGAAAAACATGGGGCTCCTCTAGGGCCTACAAGAAACTTTAATTTATGACTGCACGGTTAGACCTCATACACAGTACAAGTGTTACTCTTCTAGCCAAGCTCTCTTTGTCTTTCTTTCTACTATTAATTAGCAATTGTGTATAAAGACAACAGCCTAATAAAAGCCCCAAGAAACCAATCAGGGTGACTGTTGTCCCTGAGGCAGACCCCTGGAGGAGGGTCTGAGCCATTTTAGTATATGGCGACAATCACGATTGCATTTTGATTTGGCATTTCCCAGGTGACGGGACCGGCTTTGCCAATACCAGAGTTATGTAGTTACAGAAATGCCTAGGATACCATTTCCAGTTATTATTGCTAAAGGAACTCTTCTGCATAGTGTGCTAGTCAGCTTTCAGCAGCTGTAACAAAATACCTGAGTGAATCAACTTATAAAGAGGAGAAGCCTGGTTTCGCCATCAGTTTTCAACTGATTTGACTGGTTGACTATGTCATTTTGAACCTCTAGTGAGGCTGCACCTCATGGTGGCAGCATAGGATAGGGCAAGATGCTAACCTCATGACTCAAGACTGGGGTGCTGCTCTTCCTGTCAAGGGTACCCCCTTGCCATGATTGGATGGCCTCTCACCAGGTCTCACCTCCCCATAGCACTAAGCTGAGAACTAAGCTTTTTACCCATGGGCCTTTGGGGGGTCATTTAAGATGCAAAGTGTGGTGCATAGAAACTTCCTGGTCAGCCTAGCAGAGAACTTGTCAAGGCCACAGTGTGAAATATTAGCAGAGGTTAAGACACTACTTAAAAATATCAAGTTCATCTGTAATGGAGAAAAAGGATTGGGTAAGTATTCATAAACAGAACTGCCTTTGCCTAATATCTTAACAGTTCTCAAAGCACTGTTAAATAGGCTTTCCTTCAAGATTTCTAGAACCTAGAGCAGGATTACAAAGGCAGGCCCACATGCAATGTCAAATAAAAATTATTAAGCCAGGCTGAGACCTGAGGAACGCAGTTCAAAGCCAGCCTGGGTAAGAAAGACTTATCTCCAATTAACTACCAGAAAATTATAAGTGGAGCTGTGGCTCAAAGTGGCTGAGCACTGGCCTTATGGGACAGCACCCAGGCCCAGAGCACAGTTAAAATACTTATAAATACTTATAAATACTTATAAAACTGTTTATTTGGGGGGTGTGTGTGTGCCGGGCTAACTTTAAACCCCCTTCCGTGGAGATCCCGGGCCTATTTGCCCCCTCCATGTGTTCCCCTTTCGCTCTCACGCATAGCCTCTGGCCAGTAGGAAGTAATGCGGGAGTGAGGGCCACGGGTAAGCTCTGGACCGGGTGTGGCCGTGAGAATGCCCTCCCACCCCCCAGTAGGAAGTAATGCGGGAGTGAGGGCCACGGGTAAGCTCTGGACCGGGTGTGGCCGTGAGAATGCCCTCCCACCCCCATACTCGCCAAGGAGGCCAGGTATGAGTGGACATCTCTTTTTTTTTTTTTTTGGCCAGTCCTGGGCCTTGGACTCAGGGCCTGAGCACCATCCCTGGCTTCTTCCCACTCAAGGCTAGCACTCTGCCACCTGAGCCACAGCGCCCCTTCTGGCCGTTTTCCATATATGTGGTGCTGGGGAATCGAACCGAGATCTTCATGTGTAGGAGGCAAGCACTCTTGCCACTAGGCCATATTCCCAGCCCCCATGAGTGGACATCTCTAAGCTTCAGGAGCTTCCGGAAGTATTATTCAGGGGAGGGGTTTATATAACAGTAATGGCGGCAGGAAGAGGAGGGACTAACTGGGTATTAACGATTGGCGGATGAACTGTTCATCACGGTGATGTCACGGAACTTACCGCAGAGGCGGAGATCACAGTCCCCCCAGGACCAGCCCCCTGGGCTCAGGCTGGCGCCATGGTGGCACAGGTGCTTACAGACGGAGGGCGGGGCTGGCTTAGCTCCCTCTTCCGGGGGAGGTTCCAGACCCGGGGAGAAGGTAAGAGTGGCTAACAGCCAAGCAACCCCAGGGCAGGAGAAGGGGCCTGCCTCTTAGGTATAGCCAGACCCCAATGTGTGTGTGTGTGTGTGCCAGAACTGGGCCTTGAACTCAGAGGCTTGAACAGGGGAACTTGAACTCAAGACCTCATGCTCTAGCTCAGTTCTCTACTCACAGATGGCATTCTACCACTTGAACCATTCCTCTTGCCTAGCTTTTTGCTTGTTAATTGGAGATGGAGTCTTGAGAACTTTTCTGCCTAGGCTGACTTGAATCATAATCCTCCAAGTCTACCTCCCGAGTGGCTAGGATTACAGGTTTAAGCTACTCACACCCGGCCTAAAGCTATGTCTTATGTATAATACCAATCAGAATTATCGAGGATGACCCATTATTGCCTGCCTGTGAGAGCCGTGACTAGGCCAGTGGCATGTGAATGAATGTGAATGTCTGCAGATGCGAGCCATTATTAATTATTCCAGAAGATGTATCTTTTTCTTGCATTCATGTCAGCAAAATCACTGTGCTGTCATTGAAATCTTTATACAGTGTGAGTGGTGACCTAAGTAAAATGGAATTGTGTTTGAGGAGTTTAATACGTGAGTATATCAGAATCACAAATTAGAAGAAAATGGAAAGGATTGGCGTTTGGTGCTACTGGACGCCACACTTCATTATGTACAAATCTCCAGCATTCACACGTGAGAGGAAACCCTTGACACGTTGATTCATTTGTCTTTTCTCTTACCTAAGCACTTCCACTGCCCCAGTCCTCTCTGAGCTCGCAGGTGCGTGTCCCTGTCATCTGCAGTGGCCACACACACATCGCCCAGCATTCCCACGCAGTCGGCTTTCTTTGAGAACCTGGACAGAGATGGGTGCATCTTCCAGAGCCAGCATCAGCCAATACAGTGGGGCTATCCATAATGAAGAGAAAGGACCTAGAATACTCTAGAGACCAAGCCCGGGATCATGGGCCATGGGGGCACCTGGTGTTCTTTCCTGTGTAGGTTTATGGAAATTGATTTGTGGAGCCCTGGGACAGGATGTCAAGGAAGCTTTCTGGAAATGAAAGTATTTCGCATCTTCATGTGTGTCATCGTGCATATGTTGACTGAGTCCATCAGGCTTTGCCATTAAGAGTTGTGCATGGAAGTGGTGCTGTGGCTCAAGTGGTGGAGCGCTAACCTTGAGCCGAAGAGCTCAAGGACATCGCCCAGGCCCAGAGTTCAAGCCCCTCCACCACCACCAACAAAAAAGAGTTGTGCATACACCATGTTGTAACCATGAACAATGAACAATGAACCAAAATGAATATCAGGAAGCTGTAATTTGTTTTGAATGGGGGTTAGTGGGGAGGGAGGATGGATGAGTGGTAAAGTGAACAATGATAGAGTTATAATACTCAATGTACATACGTGGAAATGGAAGTGGGAAACTTGATGTGATTGGTGGGGAAGGGAGGAAGAAGGATGGGAGAGGTGACTCTTAACAGACTTGTTAAATTGTAATCCTCTAGTACAATCATTTGTAAATAAAAATGAATAAAAATATTTGTACATTGTGCATTTTTAAACTGGACTTGTTAATAAAGCACAGGGCACCAGTGGCTCATGCCTGTAATCCTAGTTACTCAGGAGGCTGAGATCTATCTGAAGATTGATGTTCAAAGTTAGCTGGAGCAGAAAAGTCCATGAGACTGTTATCTCCAGTGGACCATCAAAAAAGTCATAGGTGGAAGTCTGCCAGCTAATGAGCAAGGCATCAGGTACCGAGTTCAAGTCCCATTCTCATAGCAGCAGAAAAGAGAACAATGCTACACATTATGTTCATTTGAATAAGACATGATTTGATAAATGATTTAAATAAACATACTTGTTTTACTTTTAAAAAGGCTACCAGATCACACTTTCCACATGTAAGCTGAAGGAGCTTCGAGTTTCCACAGTTGCGTCACCTGTCCTCACATGTGCACAAACACATCCAATGATAGAACAATTGCTTTCATCTTTCCACTCACAAATAATACTACAGTCTACTTTATTGCCTATAAAGTTTTCATTGTATTATGTTCTTGCAATGCCTTTTTCAGATATGGAGTAAATGGTGGACGATTATGAAGATTCAAATGAGTGCATATTGAAGCAGTGTGGTGCGGTGATTAGGTCACTGGGCTTTGGCATTCAGAATGAGCTGTCAACCCAGCTCGTTTGGACAGCTGTTTGAGGGCTACAATACTGTCACACTTAAGAGTTATACTTAAGAGTTGCTGAGGGCTGGAATAATGTCTACAAGTGTTTGATGTAGACTCTACCATGTAAATGCTCCAGTACTTTCTAGAAGAACAGGGCTGGCTTCCCTCCTGGAGGGCATGGGGACATCCTCACTGTTGCCAGCGAAGCCCAGCGCTGCGTGTTAGATTCTCATGTTATAGATGAAGTGAGCTGCTCTAATCTGAAATGCTAGAATTGAATGTGTTTTAGGCTACCATTCCCCCTCTCCCCAAAGTTTGGAATATTTGAACATAGTGAGATATTTGAGGATGGAATCCTGGTCTAAACATGATTCTCATATTTTATGTATACCTTGTACACACAGCCTGAAGGTAATTTCATGTAATGCTTTTAATAATTTTGTGCTTGAAACAAAGTTTCATAGTGTGGACATGACACTGTGTTGGATTTTAGATAATTAAAGTAAGAATGCTTCTCCTCCTCCTCTTCTTCTCCTTCTTTCTTCTCTTTTCTCTTTCCCTCCCTTCTTCCCTCCCTCTTTCTCTCCCTCCCTCCCTCCCTCCCTCTCTCCTCTTCCTCCTTCCTCTTCTTTCCTCTCTTTTCCTCCCTCCCTTCCTGCCTCCCTCCTTTCCTCCCTGCCTCCCTACTTTCCTCTCTCCCTCCCTCCCTTCTTTCTTTTCTTCCTTTCACTTTCTTTCTTCTTTCTCTTTTGTGCCAGGACTGGAGCTTGAACTCAAGGCCTGGGTTCTGCTCTCAGCATTTTTGCTCAATGCTGGCACTTTACCACCTGAGCCACAGCTCCACTTCTGGCTTTTTGCTTGGTAACTAATCAGAGATCAGACTCTCACTGAATTTTCTACCTGGACTGGCTTTGAACCAGGATCCTCCGGTTTCAGTCTCCTGAGTAGCTAGGATTACAGGCATGATCTTGTTTGAATGCAGTGCTGAGATCTAGGGCTAGCCACGTGGTAGGCAAGCCCTCTATCACTGAGCTGCACTCTGCCTGCACTCAGCCTGTACAATATTACTGTCTTAATTACATTGATTGACTACTAGGAAGTTGGGCCTTTTTTTCTTGATTCTTACAATCTTTTAAACTCTTAAAAATTCTTGCAACTGCTTTTCTAATGCCTTTTATTCAGACAAGTCAGTGACAGGTAGTATGTCATTATAGGGCAGGTTAAGCATAGCTGTAGCTCACAGTGAAGGAAGGCAGCATGTTGTGCTATTTCTGAGCTGGCTAATAAGATGGAGAAGTGAGAGCCAATGTTCCTGTTGGGTGGCTTTGTCCAAGCCAAGAAACTGGCTTCCCTGGGCCTCTGGTTGACAGATGTGTTTCCAGTTCCCTTACCAGTTGCAAGCCCAGGACCGCTTCTCAGTGTTTTCAGCTCTACTGTGAGGCAGGGACACCAGTCGACTCCATTCTACCCAGAGCCTCAGATGCCCTCTGATTGGGAAGTGGGGAACATAGGGGTGCTGCTTGCTGCTTCCAGCCCACTCCCACAGCCTATGCTGGGTTATTCCATCGCCTGGGAGGCTGGAGGCTGTGTGACCTTCTGCACTTCTAGAATTAGAGGTCCAGGGTAATAGACTGTCATATGTTTTGTTATTTGTTGGTTTGTTTAGCAGTACTCTGAGCCTTGAGCTTGTTTGGCAAGCTCACTGTCTACCACTTGAGCCTAGCCCCTAGTCCTTGTGTCTTTGTGTGTGTCTGTGTGCACGTACATGTGCACATGTGCTGACCCAAGGGCTTGAACTCAGGGCCTAGGTACTGTCCCTGAGCTTTTACACTCAAGCCAGTGCTCTACAATTTGACTCATACCTTCACTTTCAGATTTTTGCTGATTCATTGGAAATAAGAATCTCATAGACTTTCCTGCCTCTGCTGAGTTCAAACAGCAGTCCTCAGATCTCAGCCTCCTGAGTCGCTACAATTATAGACATGAGCCGCTGGCTCCCTAGTCCTTTTGTTTTCAACCTGTCTTGTGGTTTTATTCCCAGGCTAGCCTCAGAGACCTCACTACCTCCACCACCTGAGGAGCTGAGACTGCATGTGTACCCCACCATGCCTACCTTACAGTCACACTTCTAATATTCACCAGGAATGAAAAAAGGGACATTTTCCACAAGTGTATGTGTGACTTTGCCCTGCATAGAATTGGGGTTGAAATTGAACTATCGCTTCCTTTGCTTCATATGGATGACAGAGACAAGTTCTTCACTTCTAATGTCTCCATGGACAGCAAAAGTATCAATGGGCAAGTAGGCCCATGTAGACTTAGGAGGCCAGAGCAGAAATGCGGCCAGCACAGCATTGGTGGGTCACCAGTAGTTAGGTCCAGCAGCTCCTGGGAGGAGGAAACTTGTTTTACAGGTGAGGACAGTGAGGCCTAGAATGTAGCTGGCCTGGCCACTCTGCTAGAAGGTGGTGGGAAGGGAGGGCCTTTACATGTATGGCTGCCTGGGTCTGAGGCCAGCTTTTCCTACTGCAACAGGTGCTGTCCTTTTCCATCAAGGAGTACCTGTCCTTCTCCACTCTGTGCCGTCTGGGCAGGAGTGGGCAGCAGAGCCTGCCCGCTGCAGCTGCGTGTTTCTTTTGGTGCCTTGATGGGGAGGTGGAAAACTGAGCAAGCTCAAAGTATTAGGCTTCATTAAAAACTGGATATATTCTCAGTATCACCTGTGAGTCAGTGTGTGTGTGTGTGTGTGTGTGTGTGTGTGTGTGTGTGTGTGTGTGTATGTGTGTATAATGGGGTATATTCGCGTCTGTGATTCAGATGCCGGGGCTGAGAATCTTTCCTGCCAGTATGGGTCTCATGGCTCGGCTTCAGGGGTAACTGTGTCACGCTCTAGGTGGGGACCAAGCACACTCAGCACAACTTGAGCCAAAGGCACACCTGCTCATTTCTGTTCTCAGAACATCACGTCATGTAGATGGAGGTGAGGGAGAATGATGCACGAGGTGACATGGAGCAAGATGCAGGGTTCCATAAACTAACATGCTGAGACCTGTTAAAGATAATAGCTACTTAATGATACTAAGTAACTGTTTAAAGATAATGATAATAATAATAATGAGGGACTGGGAATGTGGCTTACTGGTAGAATGCTTGCCTAGCATGCATGGAGCCCTGGGTTCGATTTCTCAGCACCACATAAACAGAAAAAATAATAATGAAAACAAAAATCACAAATTTTAGTTCATTAGGCAACCATGCCAGGCTAGAGCCAAAGGACTGGTAAGATCTCAGAGTCCCATGGAGAGGGGCCTGTCAGTCTCTTGGAAGTGGGAGGAGCCTCTGAACTTCAAGGAAGGGGTGGAGGGGTGGAGGGGTTGGGGTGCGGTGTCAGAGAACTCCATCATTTATGGCAAAGCTCTTCTGTCTTTGAATCAGGTGTGTTACTGTAGGAACTCAGACTCTCTCTGCATCTCTATTTAGAAAGTGAGGTGGGGCTGGAAGAGGCTGACTTAGTTTACTTCTGTTGTCCCTTTTGAATCTTCCTCCCTTCCTCCTTCCCCTTTCCAGTTCTTGTGTTTGAACATAGGGCTTCAAGCTTGCTGGCTGCTGTTCTATCGCTTGAGCCACACCCCTAGCCCTGCTGTTGGCTGGTTATTTTGGAGATGAAGTCTAGTTAACTTTTCTGCTTCAGATGGCCTTGAGCTGCAGTCTTCCAGATCTCAGCTTCCGAGTAACTAGGATTACAAGCATGAACCACCAACACATCTTTAAGATGCTTAATTAAAGTGAAAGTACATCTCAGATATGAAGATAGAATAATAAGTTGCACTGTATGATGTTTTGTTTCCCTCTAGTTTTATCATCTCTTAACTATGCTCCCTCAGCCATGAAAAAATAATAACCAAGCTCTATTTTTAAGCATACTGTTTTCCTAGATCTTGGGAGATTACATTCTGTACAGCTTTTCAGTTATACAGTTTCTGCTTTTGCTGGAATTCTCTGTTGATACTATTGGTATTTTGCTTTTGACTATGGAAGATTTGAAACACACAGAGAAGAATTGTATAATCACCCTCCACCCCATGGACTTATCACCAGCTTTGACAATTATTCACATTTTGTCAAGTTGCCCTTCCCCATCCCATAAACACTTGTTAGAGAGAGGTACTAAAATGTTTGAAAGCAAATCTCAGATGTGCTATCATTTTACTGTTAAACACTACTTTGTCAAGCATGGTGGTGTATGCCTGTAAGCCTGGCTACTCAATAGGCAGGGGCAGGAGAATCCTGGTCCAAGGCTAGCTCAGGCAAAGTTAGTGCCCTTTCTGAAAAACAAACTGAAAACCCAAGGAAGGGAGGTGGGGCTCAAATGGCAGAAAGACCTTGCCTAGCAAGCTCAAGGCTCTGAGTTCCATCAACCCCACACTGGAGGGTGGGGGAAAAACAAAGTTCACTTGGCCATTCTCACAGAGCTGCCCCCTCTTTTGTAAAATGTAGTTCGAAGCCACTGTCACAGCCACCCCCATGAGCAGTGAGTCAGGAGTTCTTTGGACTTGAGTGAATTTGGGGTGGAGGTGGAGCTCTGGTCTAGATTTACTCTACTCCTTTTCCTCTAAGGGAAGAATGGTAGAGTTCACTGAGGTGAATCTTTGGGCTTAAGCTGGTATTATGCCTATCTCCTTACAGGACTTCCATAAAGAAAAATGCGAAGGACTGTGTTCAGAACAACAGATGGAGCTCACATTTCCCGAGCTCTGCAATCTCTCTTCCCCTCACCTCACATCACCTTCTGAATAAAACCAAGGCCTGGCAGGAACTTTGCAAATGCGACCTCAGTCACCAGGAACGCCTTGGTGTTACTGGGGACATTTCTCCATTTAGTGTCAGCAACAAGGCTGTTGGGGTTTGTTTTTTAATCAGTCCTTTGGAAAACAGTTAAATGAGAGAACTAGAGAGGGAAATGAAAATGCCTTCCTCTCCCCAGTCCAGGCAAAAGGCCTCCATCCCCAATCTCTCACATCCCCTTTTCTAATGTAAATGCAGATGGTCAAAGTTATGCCAGTTCAGTAGTTGAAGTTCATTCTTTTTGTACAAGGCAAGCACTCTTGCCACGAGGCCATATCCCCAGCCCTTCATTCTTTTTGTAATATAGAGCAGTAGCAGACTCCACAGCTCCTTGTCAGATGCAGTCACAATAGTCAGCCACCCGTGCTCAGTACTGTGTGCCACGCTATGATGTTTGGTAGTTAGATGTGTGAGATTAATATATATATTATACATATATGTATATATGTATTTTTTATATATAGTTAAGTTATTTAGTTAGTTGGTAGTACAGGAGTTTGAACTCAGGGAGCGAGTGTTCTACTGTTTGAGCCAACCCCTTAGTCTTCTTTGCTTTAGTTATTTTTCAGAGAAGATCTTGTGCTTTTTCCTGGTGCCAGCTTCAGACCACAATTCTCCTACCTCTGCCTCATGTATAGCTGGGATTACATGCATGGGCCACCATGCCCAGCTTTAACTTGACTTTTTGGCTTAAGATATTTTGACTGATTTCCCATGAAATTCATATGACTTAGGTTTGAGGCGTTGCTAAGCTGGGAGAGCTCTAGAGCAAAGCATCAGGTACCAGTTAGAGTCCTTGTCTCGCAAGAATAAAAAGAAAAGAAAAGAAATTCCTGTCACAGGGCTTATATGTTTCATAAAGGTTTAGAGGACATTTGCAGTTCTGTACTTAAAATGATTTGAACTTTACACTGGAGACATGTAACTTTTGGTTTAGCAAAGAGAATCTTTAAATAGTGACATGGAAAAGGGCCTCATTAAATGCATTCAGCAGTGAGAAGAGGCCTGCTATTGTGGAAGGGGAAAGGAAAGGAGGAAAGGTGGGGGGGGAAGGACAAGGAGGGAAATAAAACTTTTTAAAAAAGCCATAAATCTAAGACCGGCTTTATAAATCGTTTTGAAAGAATCTCTGGTAACTTGTTTCAAGGAGCCTTGTTTGTGCTTAAAACACCCTTCTGCCCCAAAGGAGCCATGAGGCCATCTAATGGGATTACTGAGAAACTGCTCAGACTTACACATCCATCACTGATGCCCCCGCATCCTTGGGTGGGCTTGAGGTGTATCTCCCCGTCCCTCCATCGTGAGGATAAGTTTGGCACCCCACCCGGTGCAGCCCTGTAGCCTCAGAATCTCCTCCAGAGACTGTGGCACCCACACAGCAATCCTGCTCCATCCCAGACTTCCCTAGTGGTAGAGCCTTCTTTCTCTCTTTAGTTTTCTGTTTTCCAACTGTGAAGATTTAACCTAACCGTGTTTCATTTGTGCAGAGGAGATCATGCAGCAGGACGTCAGGCCCTTGGTGGCAGTGGACATAATAGAACAACTTCACCGCCGCTTCGCCATTCTTTCAGGTAGGGGAAAAAGCCAGTTGCCTTTCTGCATTTTGGGGGGGGGGGGCTCCTGATGGGAACAGTATGCATAAGACTATTTGTCTGTCTGTCTCTCTGTCTCTTCCCCCTTTTCTCCCTCCCTCCTTCCTCCCTCCTTCCCTCTCTTTCCTCCTCCCCTCTTTCTCTCATTGGAGCTTAAACTCAGAACATTGTGCTCTCCTTGACTTTTTCACTCAAGGCTGACATTCAGCCACTTGAATCACACTTCCACTTCTAGCTTTTTGCTGATTAGTTGGAGGTAAGAGTCTCCTAGATTTGTCTTCCTGGCCTGGCTTTCAATGGTGATTCTCAGATCTCAGCTTCCTGAGCCGCTAGGATTACAAGTAGGAGCCATTGGCACTCAGCGTGCTCCACTTTCTGATGGCCAAAACAGAAGGTGGTTAGGGAAAAAGGAATCGGAAATGAATTGGTCACGTGTCAGTGTTTACCATAATGTCTTTCTTGTAATTATGAAGAATTATTTCTGTGTATTTCTTTTTCTTTTTTTGAAGTCAGGGCCATGTGCTAGCTAGGCAAGCACTGGAGCTATACCTGCAGCCCTGTTTTTGGTTACTTTTTTACTGGTGTATATGTATGTATGTGTGTATGGGTATGTATGTGCATATGTATGTATGTATGTATGTGTGTGTATGCATGTATGCATGTGCGCACGCATGTGTGCAGTTATGTGTGCATGTATATATGAATGTATGTATGTGTGTTTGTATGTATATATGTTTGTGTCTGTCTGTATGTGTATGTATATGTATGCATATGTGTTGCATTTGTTATACAGGGGGTTTGGGTGTGACATTTCCATGTCTGTATACACTGTATCTTGAACAACCCCACCCTCTCTATCCCTGTTCAGTCTTCCTTTCCTCCCTTCCTAAAACAATTTTAACAGGTTTCATTGTATTTATCCATGCAAACCAGCTATGTAGGCACTATTAATCTTCATCCCCTCTCCATGTGAGCCTGGCACCCTCCTGCTGGTGCCCATTTCCTTTAATGGACATTTCTCCCTTGGAATCATTGTGTCTGAATCTGTGTCCTCTCCTCATAGCTCTAATCCTTTTGAAAATAATTAAAAATAAAGGACTAGAGTACTCTTAGGTTTTGGAGTCTCCTGTGTAATGTAAATGAAAAAATAAATAAAGGGAAATAATTATATTGTAAAGCAGGGACTCCCTCGACAAAGTGTATTTCTACAGAAGTGATAAGGAGATTACTCCTATACCTGAGGCTAGGTACGTGTGGCAGGTACAGGCATTGGGTGTGGTGTGGGTGCTCGCAGGCCCCGAGTAGCAGCACTATAGTAATTTTCTGAAATAGTCAACAGTTATTGAGTGTCAATTCTGAACACAGTGAGGTCATTTATCTTTTTTTTTTTGGCCAGTCCTGGGCCTTGGACTCAGGGCCTGAGCACTGTCCCTGGCTTCTTCCCGCTCAAGGCTAGCACTCTGCCACTTGAGCCACAGCGCCGCTTCTGGCCGTTTTCTGTATATGTGGTGCTGGGGAATCGAACCTAGGGCCTCGTGTATCCGAGGCAGGCACTCTTGCCACTAGGCTATATCCCCAGCCCGGTCATTTATCTTTATAGAGTGAATTTAGAGGGTGAATTCATTCTTGGAAAAACTAGTATGTGTTAAAATATTTAAAATAATATTTATCAAAATGAATTCCAGAACATGGAAACAAGGTGCTTTTTTTTTTTTGCTGCTATTGTTGGAGATGCCATTGTTTTTGCTTCTTGGTTTATTTTTCTTCGTTTTTTTTTTTTTTGTCTTGTTTGTTCATTTATCTGTCTTTTGGGGAGGCAAGGGGGCACAGAAATGGAGGAAGGACAAAGGATGAACAAATGCAGCAGTGGTACTCACTTGACACTATGTTGAAAATGAAATACACAACTTGTGAGTGGGGACAGGAAGAGGGACAGGGAGAGAGTGAGGGAAGGGGTGTCATTGTCCAAAAAGAAATGTACTCTTTATCTGATTGATGTAACCATTGCCCTTCTGTACATCACCTTAATAATAACAACAAGACATTAAAAATTATGAGTACAAAAAAAAAAACTGTTCAAAAGTTCTCCCTGAAGCCAGATGTGGTGGCATATACTTGTAACCCCTGCATTCAAGAGGCTAAGGCAGGAGGATCACAACTTGGAGGTCAGTTTGGATTACGAGACAAACTCAAACTCAATTAACCAAAGTAATTAAAAAATCTTTATGGCTATGTAAAATTGAGTTATATTCTAAGTTCAGAGCATCTCAACTGGAAATGGATTTTGCAGTTACATTAGGTCTCTCACAAGATACTTACATATCTAAAACTGTGGATAATTTTCTTTTAAAAAAAATTGTGGAAAAGGTCATTTGGTACCCCAGTCTCTGGGATTTCTAAAAGTAAAAGCAGTTCTCTGTGAGAGGAGACAGGAAAACTGGGTTCCAGGAGCCAGACAGCAACAGGCACCTTCCTTTTTCCCTGAGGCTGTTTCCCCATGCTGGGGTCTTCACAACTTCCTGAAGGAAGTCCTGGTCCAAGCCAGTGTGCTAACCAAGGCCCATGACCTTGTGCACACCCAAGTGTTGCTAGTGTGTTTTGTATCAGAGTAGTTCTGTCTCATTTAATGAAAAGGAAAAAAGGATAGTAGGATAATTTAAGTTCCTTTCCTTTTTAACGTTACCATTGTACTTTGTACCCACTGATTTCAGGTTTACTTCCTTGAATAGGATGGGCATTCCTTCTTTGTCTTGCATTACCTTGTTTTCTCACAAGATGGCGGCACAGGCCTTGCTGTGGGTAAACATGGGCAAATGGAAGCCTTGTTGGGTTTCCTCAGTTATGTCTGCCTCTTACAACCAATATCCAAAAATGTGTTCATGATTAACTCTGGGGCTTCCCTGGTGTTCAGAATTGGTTGTAACCAAGAAAGAAAAAAATATTTTTCTCCACTTAGGTGGGATGAACTTCATTTCTGTCAATGTCAAAGAAAATTGAAAGGGCTGGGGGTGTAGCTCAGAAGTAGAACACTTACCTAGTATGGGCAAGGCCATCTCCAACACTGAAAAAGAAAATTAAAATGAAATAACATAATCACATTTGAATGATTATTTTAGGGAGTTTGGTTCCTTGAAATGTTTTAGCTATTCACTCCACAAATGTTAGTCACACAAATATTACAGAATTAAAATATATCAAAATAGTAGCTTTACTGGATCCACAGATTCTTCTAGTTCTCTCAGGGTTCCAGAATGGCCTACAGTTGTAAAACTGCCAAGAAGAATATAGAGAAAGCTGAAAGCAAGC
>NC_063165.1:65507702-65554393 GCF_023159225.1 Perognathus longimembris pacificus
CAAGTGACACATTCATCCACGATGACATCTTGAAGGACAAGAGCTCAAAATGTACCCCCAAATAGAAACTTACTGTAAATAGTGTATTTTCTTCTCATACAAAAGCCCTGGATCTTGTCAAGGAAAGGTATTCAAACATTTTTCCTATCCCTGTGTAATTAGAGTCATTTTTTTTTTCCTGGTGAAGTAAATATGCTGCTATGAAAGATTAGATTGATTTTCTACTGTTATATTCTACTCCCTCCTTTAAGATCATATTTTTAAAGTGAAAAAAAGGAAAATCACGACAAGCACACATTCTTAAGTAGACAGGAAACATTTCTTACTATATCCCTTGATGCTTAAAGTTCATAAAATGTGTTCTACTGAATATCAAAAGATGAGCTAAACCATGGTTCAGAATAACTTGGAATTGTTAAATATATTTAGATATGTATGTTATTCAAATGTCCTGATGACCTTTATGAAATAGTATATAAATGGTATATATCATATACTATTTGTATTTTTACTGACTATCTCTAAAGACACACAGTAATCTAGATCCACAATAGGTCACATCTGTGCTAATGAAATCACTTTCAACTGCCACATACCCACAACATCTGGCTGGAATAACTTTCCTTCCACTGTTTTTTCTTGTGTTACATAGACCTTGGCTCTAGAATCAATTGCAGATTTTTTTTTTCTTTTTGTGTGAAGTCTACATTTCCTTAATTATCTCCCAGAGCTCTGTGAAAAAAAAAAAAATCCTTCAGTAGCACTCCAACCTTAGCTTCCACATTCCCTACAGGCCCCCTTGCTATTTCTGCTTGTTAAATTCAAGCCTTGATGATATTCTACCCTTTATCTTCGTGTTTTGAATTAAAGTTCAAATCCACCACACACCACTCATGAACTTTTCCCTGCAGTAGTAGTTAGTCTATGGGTTCTGTTAATATCTTTTTTTTTTGTTTTTGGCTTTCACACACATTTGGTTCAATTCACATAGCGATGGAGATAGAACAGGGAGCTCGTCTTCCCCTAAGTGCAGGTTCTTGGCACACACCTTGATTATCATATATATTGTCTGGGGTTGTATTTGCCTATCATTTTTCCACAGAGAAGATAAACCCCATGAGGACAGCAACTGTATCACTGTATTATTTATGTCTAATTGGCATAGGGATGTGCAATAAATGGCTGCTCCATAAGTATCTATCCCCTGCTTCTAAGAAATTCTCATTTTAGGAAGTACTTTATACTAGTTGTGATATTAAAGTAGCAGCTGAATAGAAGAATAAAAAGGTTAGCAGTTAAAAAGATCATCAGTTACTTTAAAAAGTAAGGTGAAGGTAAGGCATGCATGTCTGTAATACTAGTAGTGGGAGGCAGAGAGATAAGGCTCATGAATTTAAGGCTAGCCTGTAGTTGAATTTTTAAAGCATATTTATATAGTAAATACAGGGGAGGAAATATCCTTTTTCTTACCTTATTTTGTGCCAGTACTGGGGCTTAGACTCAGGGTCTCATTTTTGCTCAAGGTTGGTGTTCTACTACTTGAGCCACACCTCTACTTCCAGATTTTTGCTTGTTAATTGGAGATAAGACTCTACCTGGGCTGGCTTCAAATTGTGATCTTCAGAGATCAGCCTCTTGAATAGCTAGGATTACAAGCGTGAGCCATTGGTGCAAGCTTTTCTACCTATTTCTTCATTTCACAACCAAATCATAGTTATTATTTGCATATTATTTGTCTATTCTAATTTCTTTTCATCTCCCTTAGCCAGTCTGACAGATCAGATCCCCAATGTACTACCCCTTAAAAACTTTCTCCATGGACCTCTATTTAGAACAAGTTCTTTATCCTTTCCTCCCTGCTCATTATGATAGCTATTATTTGAGACTATGTGAGAGTATGAAACGAGCCCACTTGAAGTGACTCTTGCTAATGTGAAAATAATGTTCATTAACTTGGGTGACTATGTAAGAATAAACGTTTCAGACCTTGAAGCTCTCTGTATGTTAACACAAATATTTCTACAGGATCCTCCATGTACAAATGCAAGGCATTTTGAAACACGTGGATGATGGTGGGTGTGGGGGTGATAGGAACCTATGTCCAAATCTGCCCGAGAATCAGCTTTCTTCATGCGTTTAATTTTAAGAGGCTCAGCCATGGATATTTGGGTCATTTGTTGAAGAGTATGGGCTTCCTCCCAGTTGCACAATTTCTTTTGTGTATTATTTCATGGAATTCATGTGACTTTGAGGACCATGGAGTAAAATTCCTTGTTTGGGGGAAGACCTTTTAAGCATTTCTGAACATAGGGGTCTCAACTAGGACTGCATGTTAGAATTCTCTGAGGAGTCAGCCTACTACCACATATTTTGATTTAATAGATCCAGAGTAGCAGTAATAGAAATACAAAACAAAATAAAACAAAAACTATCCTGATTTTATTTTTAATTTATAGGATTTATCTTTCATTCTTTTTTTTTTTTTTTTTTGGGCCGGTCCTGGGCCTTGGACTCAGGGCTTGAGCACTGTCCCTGGCTTCTTTTTGCTCAAGGCTAGCACACTGCCACTTGAGCCACAGTGCCACTTCTGGCCATTTTCTGTATACGTGGTGCTGGGGAATCGAACCTAGGGCTTCATGTATGGGAGGCAAGCACTCTTACCACTAGGCCATATCCCCAGCCCCCCCCCCTTTTTTTTTTTGCCAGTCCTGGGGTTTGAACTCAGGGCCTGAGCACTGTCCCTGGCTTCCTTTTGCTCAAGGCTAGCACTCTAGCACGTGAGCCACAGTGCCATTTCCGGCTTTTCCTGTGTATGTGGTGCTGAGGAATCAAACCCAGGGCTTTGTGCATGCTAGGCAAGCACTCTACCGCTAAGCCACATTCCAGCCCCACTATCCTGATTTTAATGTGCAGCTAAGTTTACAAACCATTTCCTAATCAAGCAGTACTCAAAGCTCAGTGGTTTGAAGGTATGAAAAAGTCTTGTCTGATAGCGTTCAACTTTTTTGTTAAGAAGGAACAACATCATTCACTAAGGCTTAAAATTTATTTTGGCTCCGGGTGTCGAAGATGGAGGTGTCCAGGGATTGACAAGAGGAAGACACAGAGTGATAAGAATGCCTGGCTTTTCATGGCCTGACATTAGCTTCCTCTTCTGTCTTCCCAGGGTTCCTTCTGTAACCCTATCCCCCTAGGCTTGATTGAGCTTCACTGGCCTTCTGGTGATTCCTTTCTGACTTGTTTTCTAGCGGGTCATAGTGCCTGGGTGTGGCTTGTTTTCTGTGCTCTCTGTGTTCACTTTCTCCCTAGATGCTACTCATATGACATTATCAATTTGGTTATCAAATTCAAAGCCAGGTCTGCTCCTTCTCTTGAGTTCTAGACAATAGTAGTTTAGAGGCATAATAAAACAGGTCGTAACTTAGCTTCACTGTCATGAAGTCCAGACATGCTGCATACGTATAGCAGGCCTGTCCAGTCTCAGTACTGCACCGTTTGGATCTTTAAGTCATCACTGGCCTCTTTTCCTCATCAGTTTAGATGACTAACAAATGTCTGTTGAATTTTCTTCCCAAATATTTCATTATTTCTTCTAATGTATATGTCAAGGCTGAATCCTCCATTGCCTCTTATAATAAACTCCTAGCAAATCTCTTGCTATATAATCTGTCCCAACCTGTCTCCCATTTCATGATAAGACATATCATTCTAAGGGTCATTCTAAATGAAGGTATGATTATGCTTCTGGCTTCTCATGATTATCCAAGTCCTACAAATGAGGTTCTCAGTGCTCTAAGGTACCTTGAATACCCTAGATGAAGTTGCTCAAAAATCTTCAAAACCCATTTATTAGCCTGACCAGGAAAATGTCTTTCTGTTATTGATAAAAGCTCTTTCCTATATACTTGAACACAAGCATACATTGCTAGAAATAAGCATAGAAAATACCTAGATAGAAAAAGCACTGTACATTACTTTGTCAATAAATAAGAAAAAAAAAGAAAAACCAGTGGATACTATTCTCTAAAACATTCTGAGAAAATGCCAAATATATGTACATGTGATGTTTAAAGACTGAGTGTACAGGCACAATCTATCCAAACCAACTGAACCAAGAACAAATACCATCAATTGCTCAATTTGGCATGTAACCAAGTTGTATTACAAATAAAATATACACATATACAAATAAAATAACATGCATGAAATAAAAAAATGGTGCTTAGATCAGTTTTGACACAAAATAAGTGAGAAAAATGTGGGAGGATGTATTTGTACTGCTGCACAGAAAGATTGGCAATTGGCAGGGGCTATAGACAACATGTGTCATCTTCTTTCCTCACTTCCTCTCTCTCACTCACTCTGTCTCTCTGTCTCTGTCTCTTACTTTCTTTCTTTCGTGTGTGTGTGTGTGTGTGTGTGTGTGTGTGTGTGTGTGTGTGTGTTGGTCCTGGGGCTTGAACACAGGGCCAGGTTGCCATTCCTGAGCTTTTGTGCTCAAGGCTAGCACTCTACTACTTGAGCCACTACTCCACTTCCAGCTTTTTGGTGCTTAACTGGAGATAAGAATCTCACCAACTTTGCTGCCTGGGCTGGCTTTGAACTGTGATCTTCCGATCTCAACCTTCTGAGTAGCTGGGATTACAAATGTGTTCCATCAGTGCTGGTGAAATGCTGTTTTGAAGAGCTATTTCTAATGATGTTACTCTAGAATGATTTCTTTCCACACGATGCTTAAGACACTAATAAAAAATGGTGCTAGGTACCACACCATTAACAGAATTTTTATCTGTTCTGTTTTGTTTATTTTTCCTAAAGGAGTGTGATGGATGCCTTTATTGTAATTTTGTCCAAATGACCATAGAACCTGGAAAAGCTTTTGTTGCTATTGATAATGCTACTATTCTTTCTTTTCTTTTCTTTTTTTTTTTTTTGCCAGTCCTAGGGCTTGAACTCAGGGCTTGGTACTGTCCCTGAGCTTCTTTTGCTCAAGGCTAGCACTCTACCACTTGAGCCACAGCACCACTCTGGCTTTTTCTGTGTACGTGGTTCTGAGGAATCGAACTCAGGGTTTCATGCATGCTAGGCAAGCACTTTATCACTAAGCCACATTTCCAGCCCTCTGTTTTTTTTAAAATATGTATATAAATGTGTACATACACACATATATTATATATATGTATATATAATTAGAATTTTGGGGGAAGTTTTAGCTGTGCTCTCAGCTTTGGAGAAAAAGTGTCCCAGTTTGCCATGTTGAATTGGAATTGTACAGGACTTACTCATCATAAGAGTCTAGAAATGTTAAATTTACATTTCTCCATTAGTATAGGGATAACCCATTGTATTAAATACATAAGGTCTTATTTAACTTTCTCTAAATGATGAAAAAAGAGAAAATGTTGCCTTCTTTAAAAACTATTTTAGTCTTTTCTGTGCAAATAAAAATTTTATTTTGGTATACTATTTAGGTAAAAGAATGTTTAATATTTCTCATATTTTTGTTCTCTCTCTCTCTCTCTGTGTATGTGTGTGCATGCATGTGTGTGCTTACTGGGACTTGAACTCAGAACGTAGGAGCCGTCCTTGCACATTGTGGAGCAAGGCTAAAGCTCCTCTTACTTGAGCCATGCCTCCCCTTCTGCCTTTTTGGTACTTAAATGGAGATAAGAGTCTCACAGACTTTCCTGCCTCTGCTAGCATTAAACAGCAATCCTCAGGTTTCAGCCTCCTGAGTAGCTAGGATTATAGGTGTGAGCCACTAGTGCCATGCTAACATGTTTATTTTTTTTAAAACATTATCAATGACTACTTATATACACAGGACAACCAAAAAATTATTTTTTGCTCGTCCTGAGGCTTGAACTCAGGGCCTGAGCACTGTCCCTGGCTTCCTTTTGCTCAAGGCTAGCACTTGAACTACAGCTCCACTTCTGGCTTTTTCTGTTTATGTGGTGCTGAGGAATTGAACTCAGGGCTTCATGCATGCTAGGCAAGCATTCTACCATTTGTAACTAAACCACATTTGTAACTAAACATGCTGTTCCTTTAATGAGCAGTGAGCTACACTTAAGGTTAATCTTTCTCAACTGCACATCAGTTGTGCTAACTTTTGTATTTTTCTGATAATTCTCAACAGCTGGAAAAAAAAACAACCCAACTGGGTAACACTTATACTGCCAGAGGAGATGTGAGAGAGGAAATAGATTATGGTGGAGACTTGGGCAATAAGATAAAGGAGGTGTTGAAAAGCTAATATCTGGCCTATTAGACCACATCAGTCTCAGTGTTCTTCAGAACATTACTCTTCCCTCACTAGGTCTTCTAGCTTTTCTTTTACTTTAATATGATGTAAAGCCAGGTGACAGTGGCTCACTCCTGTAATTCTAGCTACTCAAGAGGTTAAGACCTGAGAATTATGGTTCAAAGACATCCCAGACAGGATAGTTCATGAGATTCTCATCTCCTGTTAACTATCAAGAAGCCAGAAGTAAAACTGTGACTCAAATGGTAGAGCACCAGCTTTGAGCAAAAAATCTAAGGGACAACAGTGCCCCAGCTCTGAATTCAAGCCCCCGTACTGGCAAAGAACACAAAGACAAAGATTTTTTTTAAGTCAGTAAAGTAGGGCCAGTGAGGTCTGTATGTCAAAATCCCGTTTCCAAAAAAGCAAAATAAAAAAAAAGTCCACCAACACCTTGTCAAAATGCAAACAAAAAAACCAAAGAACCCAAAACTGAACATAAAAATCAAAACAATGCAACAAATAAGAAATGAAGTTGTGTACTCTTGTACCTGGTCCTGTGCATTGTATGATGTCCACACATCCAAGTCTGTGAAGGTTTTCCAAGTAGTTATAAAAAGTGGAGTTGGGAATGACACCTTGATTTGAATAAAATCTCAGCTACCAATCTCTATCCTACAGATCAAACTCTGGGTGATCTCATTTTCTCACGTAGGGAAGAGAGTAATTGCGGTTGCTCTATTCTGTTATTGGGAGTAACATGGAAGAATTATCTTACACACTTAGCCTGGCACAATCATCAGCACAGAACACCACTTTCCTGCTCAGACTGAGAAATGTAGCATTGGGGTCAGACTTGGAAGAGGAGAATAACCCAGACTGGGTAACAGGAATTGAGAAGAGAAGGTCTTGGGCAGCTTTAGAAACCACCTGTTTCTGTTGCTTCTGCCCTCCTTCTTTGCCTTGCTTGAGCACTTTCTCTGAGGCCCCCTCCTTAGGCTGTGACCAGACTCAGTCTCCACGAAGAGCTGGCAAGGACTGGCTGTACCTGAACTGCTTTCCCCACATCAGAGTGGACGTTTATATAAAAACAAACTCTCATCAGGGGTGGTAGTACACAACTGGAATCCTGGAACTTTGGAGGCTAAGTTAGGAAAATTAAGAATTTGGAAGGAGAGTGGCTCAAGTGGCAGAGCACCAGTGTTGAGCAGAAAAAGCTAAGCAAGAGCCTGAGCACTGAGTTCAAGTCCCAGTCCTGGTATTAAAAAAAAAAAAAAGAAAAGGTAAATTGAGAGTTTGAGTTAGCCTAAGGGACACAGGCTGTCTAAATACACAGGAAAACATTCAAAACCAAAAACTCTGCTTCTCAACAAAATGGAAAATAAAATGGCACAGAGATCATTATTACTCTCTAAAAAAACACCCATTTTGCTTACTTTTTTTTTTTTGCCCCCCTGGGGTCAGGCTACTGCTAGCTAAACCTCCAGCCCTGAAACATCCATTTAAAAGGTCCTTGAAAACAGAATCATCTTTTGACTTTATTCTTTCTATTATTTCCTCCTCAAGCAAGTATCTCAGACAATTAAAACTAGCTGGCTTTCACCTTTTGCAATATTTTGATTAAGATTACATGCTCAGGAGTCAGAGATAGGCAATTTTGGAAGCAGGATGCCAATTTTAATTAATTCTCATAAGTTTGCTAATTAAAACAATTAAACATAAGTTTGCTAATTAAAACAAATGGGGCTTACCCATGGGAAAATAATTGGAGCATCTCTTGTGAACATGTGTTAGTTTTCACATGAGCATAGAAGGGTGTAAATTGCTCTAATATTACCTAGGAATCTAAAAGAAATAATTATATATCAAATTGAAGTTGTGTCTGCACTTTCTTTAAACAAACAAAGAGATAAAATTTTCCTTCTGCTTCTGGAAGCTTCTGTCTGCAAATGTTCCTGAAAGAGGTAATTGGGAATCGCATCTGGGTACTTTCATCACTAAGAGTATGGCAAGTAAAATTTAGGCTTGGAGATATTGTTGAGACAAAACACTGAGCAATGAGCAAATAGCAAAAAAAAAAAAAAAAAAAAAAAAAGAGTCAGTGGAAGCTTCCAGAAGGCAGAGCAGGACGCTTGTAGAAATGCAAGGACTGTTAAAGTTAGAAGTCACTATTTATTTCCTAGAAACATAATACAAGACATATAGTCCTTACGAGCAGAGGAGTAGGGTGCTGGTGGCTCATGCCTGTAATCCTAGCTACTCAAGAAGCTGAGACATGAGGACCAAGGTTTGAAGTCAGCCAGGGGAGATAATCTAACAGATAATCATCTCCAATAAAGCAGCAAAAAGCCATTAAGTAGACTGGGGATATGGCCTAGTGGCAAGAGTGCTTGCCACCTATACATGAGGCCCTGGGTTCAATTCCCCAGCACCACATATACAGAAAATGGCCAGAAGGGGTGCTGTGGCTCAAGTGGCAGAGTATTAGCCTTGAGAAAAAAAAAAAAAAAAAGCCAGGGACAGTGCTCAGGCCCTGAGTCCAAGGCCCAGGACTGGCCAAAACAACAACAACAAAAAAAGCCATTAAGTGGAATTGGCTCAAGTGGTCAAGTGCCAAACGAGTGAAAAAGACAAGCAGAGAGAGCAAGACACTGAGTTTGAGGCCCAGAACCTCCCACTTCCAACCTCCATCACCACCAAAAGGAGAAGAGAAGAGTCGCAGTGTGGCTTCCAGCCTTGGTGAAAAGCAAGGGCCCACAGTCACTGTTTAGATTGGAATCCCTGTGTATGTGGACCAGTGCTTGTTTCTCACAACAGTGAAGGTATGCAAATCACCCAAAGCAATGCTCTACTCACAATAAGGTAGCCGTCCATGTGTTGATCATTATTTGCATTTAAAACAAGAAAACAACTTTCCTCAAGCAGTCCAAAGCAGTCTCTACAGTTTGCCCACATGATAATTTAGTTGAGGGCCAGAGTCCCTCAAAGGGTAGCAGTGGTTTAGTGGCAATATGTTTTTTAGAGCAGGCAACGTTACTTTAAGAAATATAACCAAGAAGGATGATAAAACTGCAGACAATTAACAGCTCAGTGGCACATGCTCATGGCCAGCTTTTGGGAAACTGAAGAATGAAGATTACTTGAGTCCAAGAGTTCCAGATATAGTAAGACTCTGACTCAAAAGCAACTAATTAACCGACCAATCAACCAAAACCTATAATCAATCACATACAACGATATTCACCATAACGTTTTTCATAATAAAAATTTCAAAGAATTTTAACATCAGAAAATAGAGGAAAATAGACAACAGTATTTCTGAACCATGGAATTTTTAGTATAGTATACAATTTTAGAGCCATTTCATCTTTCATAATGGATATTAATTGTATGAAAAATATAGATGGAGCTGGAAATCTGTGGCTCACACCTGTAATTCTAGCTACTTAACAGACTAAGATCTGAGGATCTTGGTTTGAATCCATCCTGGGCAGCAGTCTATGACTCTCATCTCCAATTGTACATCTAAAAATCTTGAGGTGGAGCTGTGGCTCAAGTGGTGCTAGCCTTGAACATAAAAGCTCAGGGATAGTGCCCAGGCTCTGAGTTCAAGCTCCAGAACCAGCAGCAAAAATAAACAAACGTGTGTGTGTGTGTGTGTGTGTGTGTGTGTGTGTGTGTGTGTGGTATAATAGTAAGTAAAGTTGTCAAACTATGTATCTAAATATGGTATGACCCTGACTATTTATAACATCAAAAAGAACATACTGTCTTTGTTTCTTTGTGACAGTACTGAGGCTTAAACTCAGGACCTGAGAGCTCTCCCTTACTTTTTCACCCAAGGCTGGTGCCCTACCACTCAATCATAGTTCTACTTCTGGCTCTTTGGTGATTAACTGGAGTTAAAAATCTCACAGACTTTTCTCCCCTGGCTGGCTTTGAACTATGATCCATAGATCTCATCCTCTAGAATAGCTGAGATTTCAGGCATGAGTGAACAAATAAATTAACTAATCATTTCAAAGGGTTGGAACGGAACTAGCTAATTCTTCCTTTAAAATGGCAGACAGGAAATAGATTTTATGGCCCATATAGTCTCTGTTTTTATGGAAAACAGCCATGGGTGACCATAAGCAAATGGGTGTCCTAAATTCCAATATTATTTTCTTTCACAAAAGATAATTATCTGACTGTTGGTAATAATTTGCCAACCCTGGGAGAGAATTATAGGTGCATTTATTTTCCTTTTATATTTTTCTCAATTTTCTTCATTAAGAAAAATCACTGATTATTTGTTTGTTTATTCATGTATTTATTTATTGAGAAAGGAGTCCTACTAAGTTGCTTAGGTTGGCCTTGAACACATGATCCTGCCATCTCAGTCTCTGGTATAGCTGGAATTACAGGTATGCACTGTATTCAGGCTGCATAAATTGCTTTCATAATCTAACACTTTAATAGCAAGTACTGTAACTAAAATACCTCCTTTAAGGGTTGGGGAATGTAGCTCTGTTGTAGCACACTTGCTTTGTATTTTTAAGGTCCTGCATACAATCCTCAGCAGTGTAAAGGAAGAAGAACAAATTCCTTTCTCTAAAGAATAGGAAGCCTGACAGCTCGTTAGAATATGGTTACAGAATGATGGAAGGGGTGACACTGATCAAGATGCGTTGTACTCATAAACTACCATGTTGAATTGGAAACCCCTTTGTTCAACTACTTAAAGATAACTTAAAAAATAAAGTACAGTAAAACAAAAGGGAAAATGGTTGTAGATTTCTCTAACATTTTCAGATGCTAGGTCTGAATGTTCATAGCTCCTTCCTCTGGGGGTGTATTAGCAGCCAGGGAGTCTTGGGAAACAAAAAATTCTCTTCTCTCATGACTGGCATTATGCCCTTATGAAAGAAGGCTCCCAAAGGCTTCCTTGCTCTTTTTCCACCATGCCAGGACACAGAGAGAAGATAACATCTATGAATTATAATAGGGGTCCTTCAGAGTCAGACTAAATCTGATGATACTTTGGTCTTGAACTGTGAGAATTCAGCTTCCCATGTAAACTAGTGTGTGTGTGTGTGTGTGTGTGTGTGTGTGTGTGTGTGTATGTATGTCAGTCACAGTAGCCTGTAGCTCTGAAGATCAGGTACTGTCAAAATGACACACTTAAAGCAAAGGCCTCTAGAGCTTCCCTACTACATTTAAGGTGCCAATGATTTTCTCTCCAGTAATGTCTGAACACTCCCTTCCTCTTGCCCTGTCTCCTGGTCACTTGCTCTAGCCATGCCCACTGCCTGGGGTGGAGCACTGATACAGACATGCACGAAAATGTCAGCACTGCTGGCTCTTCTCCCCTTCTCATACCAAAGCTCTGCCCACAATCCAGAGGCCTTGGGTTTATCTGTTAGAAAATTATTCAATTCATTTCTATTTCAGTGGCAAGACTAGAGCTCAAGGCCTTGATCTCCTGCTTGGGATTTTTCCCTCAAGGCTGGTGCTCTACCATTTGGACCACAACTCTACTTCTGGCTTTTTGCTGGTTGATGGAGATGAGTCTCATGGACTTTTCCTGCTGGGCTGGCTTTAAACTTCAATCTTTGATCTCAGACTACTGCATAGCTAGGCATGAGCCACCATCACCTTGTATATTCAATTCTTTAAATAATAAAAAAAAGGCACGTCTATTATGTACACAAAACACCCTAGCATTTGAATTCCTTTTTTATATTTTTTAAAGTCCAGACATTTGTTACCAAAAAAAAGTAAAGCCTCTGACAAGATGCAAATCCAGCCCCCAGCATATTGGAAGAATTGATTTTGTGGAGCCAAAAACAAAATAAAACCAGAAAAACCTCAAATTTCAGTTTGGAATTTAGAAAGGCTGACATTCTTTCCCCCAGTCCTGGGGCTTGAACTCAGGGCCTGGGCACCATCCCTGAGCTTGATCAAGGTTAGTGAAGCCACAGCTCCACTTCTGGCCTTTTTGCTGGTTAACTGGAGATAAAAGTCTCATGTACTTTCCTGCCCAGATTGGCTTCACATCAATGATCCTCAGATTTCAGCCTTCTAAGTAGCTAGGATTACAATTACAGGTATGAGCCACTGGTACCTGTCTCAGAGAGGCTAATTTTTGAAAATTGATTTTTTTAAGGCTTGAACTCATGGCCTGGGCATTGTTCCTTGGCTTTATTTATCAAGACTGGCAGTTATCAGTTGAGTTACAACTCTCCTTGTTGCTCTTTGGTGGTTAATTGGAGATAAGAGTCTCAGGGCCTTTCCTGCCCAGGCTGGCTTCAGATCTCAGATCCTCAGATCTCAGCCTTCCGAGTAGCTAGGATCACAGGGGTGAAGCACCAGTGCCTGGCAAGGATAGAATTTCATAAAGGACAATGTTTGTATATCACACATCATTTGCCACATGGAAACTTCTGAACTGGAGTTCATTACCACAGAATATATTTTTCAATATGTGTAACAAAATGTTTTGATTTTTGTAAGTATATAAAAAATATCTTTATGAAGTCAATTTCTGTTTCTTTTGTTGTGAGAAGGTTTAGCACTTTTTTGTTGTTTTGTTTTCTTGGACTGTATCTTGTTATATAATCCTGGCTGGCCTTGAATGTGTCTTCCTCCTGTCTCAGGCTTCTGTTTCAGGGATTGAAGGTGTGCATGACCACATATATTTGTATGTTAAAAAACAAACAAACATTTGTTGTCAAGGTTATTGGCCCATACCTGTAACGCTAGGTCCTTTGGAGGTGGAGATCAGGAGGATGATTGTGATTTGAGGCAAAAAGTTCATGAGATCTCATCTCAACTAATAGCTGAGAGTGTTGACATGCGCTTGTACCTTTGCTAAGTTGAAGGTTAAGATCTGGAGAATTGAAGTTTCAGGCCAACCCAGGCATAAAAGTTTCTGAGACTCCACTTAACCAGAAAAATCACTAGAGTGAGGAGTATAAATAAGAGGGTCACGGACCAGGACCTTCCAGGGGATAAAAAGTGAGTCCCAGTCTCAACAACCTGAGCAAAAAGGGTTGGATGTGTGACTCAAACCGTAGAACTCCAGCCTAGCAAGCACAAAGTCTTGAATCTAACCTCCTCCCTGCCCCCCCAAAATAGCCCTATTCTTTGACTGTATTTAGGACATTGGATTTTTTCCTAAGATACTTTTATGGCTCAGGGGTAGTTCTCTATCACTTAAGCCACAACTCTGTTTCCTGAGTAGCTAGGATGACAGGTATGAGCCATCAGTGCCTGGCTTTTTATGTAGCCCAGGTTGGTCTTGAACTTGTGATTCAACTTTCCAAGTGCTGAGATTACAGTTGGGAACTACTACATGTAACTTCCATTTCATACTTGAATTATTAGTTAGTATTATTCTTTTTCTTCTCTGTGTCATTATATCACAGATTCTACCTAAGCTTTTTTTTTTTTTTTTTTTGCCAGTCCTGGGCCTTGGACTCAGGGCCTGAGCACTGTCCCTGGCCTCTTTTTGCTCAAGGCTAGCACTCTACCACTTGAGCCACAGCGCCACTTCTGGCCATTTTCTATATATGTGGTGCTGAGGAATGGAACCTAGGGCTTCATGTATGGGAGGCAAGCACTCTTGCCACTAGGCCATATTCCCAGCCCTACCTAAGCTTTTATTTATCAGCTTCTGTTACAACATTTAGTGTTTTAATGGTTCTTAGTTTTAATTGATTTGGTAAATTCTAACTCACTGACCACATACTTTTTAAATGAAAACCAAGGTAGATAAAAAGTGGAAAAATTATTTTGTTTCTATGTTTAAATTACTCTCCACAATTCTAGATACATGTGCAATTGTTCAAGATAAATTTTGCTCTATGCAGCTGCTATTATATAAAAAATAATGAAACCGGGCTAGGCACAATGGTCTACACTAGTAATCTCAACTACTCCGGAGACACATGTGAGAGGATCATGGTGTAATCCAGCCCAGGAAGAAGTTAGTGAGATTTTATTTCAAAAACAAGCCATACCTGTTGCTCCAGCAACAGGATGGTGACTGTTGAATGACAAAGTCACTATGAAACCATATCTGAAAAGCAAACTAAAAGCAAGAAAGACAGGATGTAGTTCAAGTACTTGTTTAGCAAGCACACACTGAGACCCTGAGTTCAAAACTCAGAACTGCCAAAAAAAAAAAATTCAGCGAGAGAGAGCAAAAGAGAGAGAGAATACAAGAAGCAGAGTTGTAAAGAACACTTCATTTTGACTAATTTTATAAAATGAATCCGTTTCAACATTAATTATAGGAATTCAGTCCTTTTGAGAATAATGACAATATAGCTAGATCTAACCAGACCCCTAAACTTGCAGGACAAAATGCCTTCAAAGATAGAATCTTTTTACTATATATTCACATTGCGTATCACTCTTGTATCTTGTAGTACATGATGCTAATGCCTTGTATTTAGACAATAGGGGTCCCTATTTAGTGAGATCATTTGCACCAAGGTACTACAAAGGCTCCTGAAGAATGAAATAGTTGAGACAGAAACAGGAGAGAGCTTGTGACTGCATTTCAGTGGTCCGTCCCACCAATTAGTGAAAAGCAACATGACTGGGTTGGTCTTGATCAGTGGAGCGAAAACCCTGGTCCCTGTTTAAGCAGCAACTCTCCTAGACACAATCCAGCACATGTTCAGGATGCAATGCTAATTTGTACCTTTGCTTTTGCAGTGAGGAAACACGGATGGTTAAAAGTGTGCCACCCCGATGGTTCAGCAGGGGTTTCAGACACAGCCCGCATGGGCTCCTCATGCTGTTATTTCTGTGAACAGAGGTGAGCAGTCTGACTGATTGGTGATCTTGCCCCTTATATAGCTAGAGAGTAGACAAAGAGTGATGCAAACCCAGACCCTTACAAGATCCAACTTTCTTTCTGGAATCCCAATGCTTCCGGAGTCAGCCCCCCTCCTTCCACGTCTGAGATACTCTCTTTGCCCTTTTGGAGTCACCAGGTGCCTCCCTTGCAGCCTCCCCCCCTGGCAACAAGCCCACGAGAGTCCAGGGTTGATCCTGGCTTTCCACTTGTGAAAGATGATAAAAAATGAGGACGAGAATAATTGCTCGACCCCACCCCAATATCTTCAAACAAAATGTCATAGACTTTAGTTTGAGTGACAGACTACTTATCAATGGGGGTGCAGAGTTCTGTATTAGCTTCCGGCACCCCTTCATCCCTCTACCCCATTCAGCTGAAATAATTCATGCAGTTTGGACTGAAAAGAAATAAACAACACTTGCAGGACTCCATTTCATAAATCTCCCTGCAGGGCATTGATTGGCAGTTCACTGCAATTCTTATAGCACATTTCACATCCCTGGGGTGTGCAAAAACACTTGCATTAATGTAAAACATGAGGATATCAAATGAAATGTTTATGGAGATTTTTCTACAACCAAGAACCTCTCCTCTATAGAAATGTTGCCAGGATTCCCTAAAATAACACAGAAATATCGCTCGAATCAGAGTCATCAAATCAAAGAAAAATTTGCTAGTATTTACCATAAGGTTGTGATGTTGTATTTCAAAGATGATTTTCACATAGTTTTGGGAGGTATGCCATTAGGTGTTACATGAGAGCAGTCAGTCAAAACCAGGTACACACAATAACATGGTATAGCTTATGAATCCATCTAATAGACATGCTTCCATCTTTTGGGGTGTGTGTGTGTGTGTGTGTGTGTGTGTGTGTATGTGTGTGTGTATGTGTGTGTGTGTGTGTGTGTGTACATGCGTGGGTGGGCAAGCACCAGCACTAGGCTTGAGCTCAGGGCCTGGGCACTATCCATTTTCTTTTTCACTCAAGGCCACTTGAGCCACAGCTCCACGTTTGGCTTTCTGCTGATTAACTGGAGGTAAGAGTCTCACAGACTTTCCTGCCTTGGCTGGCTTTGAATCACAATCTTCAGCTCTCAGCCTTCTTAGTAGCTAGGGTTACAGGCCTGAGCCGCCAATATTGGACAACCTTTCCAAAGTCAAACCATCTGAGGCTGTTAAGTATTTTGTTGCCTTTTCAAGTTATTGAGCTGTTGCCTTTTCAAGCACATTCTGTTTAGTTTGCATCCTGTTTTTACAGGCTATACTTTCTAGGAATAGATACCTGGATGAAAAATACAGAAAATGGAATGAAATACACGACTTTGTGTTACAGACAATACAGACCCCTACATTTATAAAGGTCTTCTGAGGATGGAATACTTTTCTAAAAGCTAATTTTGGACTGTTCACATTCATAGGCAGAGGTTTTGTGTGAGAAGACAGGATGTTAGTGGCCTGACTAGGCTCTGTCACACATGGTTCTAAAGTTGCGGTCTCTCACTGAGACGAGGGCATAATCCTGCCAGGATGAGTTGGGCACTTGTATTGGCACAATCGGCTAGTTGATGTTCTGTGTTATTCCACTGGATGAATACAGCTACATCAGTACTATTTGGAAATGACCTGTTCGTAGGTTCCAAATATTCCTGAACAGCAACTGCCAGTCAGTTTCAAATCTGGCTTGAACACACTATAATTTCAATTAAGTGGCACCCCATTTAAATATGCACATAAATAAATTGCATAGAGAAATTATGGAGGGAGAGTAGAATGAGCTAACAATAATGCATGTCAAACTTATGGTAAACGCCTATCATGACAAATTTCTCTGACATTCTTCCTTCTGGTGAAAATATATACAGTAATATTTCTATTAAGGATGCTTTTAGAAACAAACTTTGATGTCAGATGCCTGTTAGAACATGGAGGCAGAGTACAAAGAGTTTTGTCTTACAGGGAGTGAATTCTTCAGGTGTTAAATGTACATGGTTGTGGATTGGGGTTTTGCAGACCACACAGGAAATACTTCTCATCCAGGAGGAGTTTATTTAATTTTACTTTTATCATAGGTGTATTCAAAGAGGTTTCAATTCAGTAGGTCGCTCTATGACTATAACACATTTTGATCAGTATTATCTCTTGCACTGTTCTCGTCTGTCTTTCCAACCCCATCCATCCCCTCAATTTACCTGGTCCCACTTTCATAAATGTTCATTGACTATTAGATTGCACCCTTCCTCTCCCCATTCATCTACCCCTTCTTCTCACGCCCACACAAGTTTCAAGGTCTTTATGGTCAATTGTTAAACTGTAAATTAGTTGTTTAAAGGAGTTACACCTCTGGAGTCCTCCCCTGAATATACTATACTTAAGTCAAGGTGTTTGTTTCTGTGTGCATATGGACCTGTGTATGTTTTCAAATATCTGTCTTTATAATTTAGATCTAACAGCTGGGTGCTGATGGCTCATGCCTGTAATCCTAACACTCAGGAGGCTGAGATCTGAAGATTGTGGTTCAGAGTCAACCCCAGGCAGAAAAGTCCCCTGAGATCTCTATTCCAAAACCGGAAGTGGCACTGTGACTCAAAACACTAGAGTGTTAGCCCTGAGCAAAAGAGCTCAGGAACAGCACCCAGGTCCTGAGCTTAAGCTCCATGATCTCCCTCCCGTCCCCCACTCCCCAAAATAGATCTAACTTCATCTTTGGGGCTAAATGACAAGGAGAATTCTTGCCAGTCTCTGGCCACTCAACTCCAGTCAGTAAGGTCTGCCTTTGCTACAGCCTCTCACCTAGTTTGTGTTGGACAGGTTCTGCTATCCTTCTCACCCATGTGGTTGCCACCAACTCTTGCATCTGAGGACATAAAGTGTGGTCTAATCTCCCTATCACTTATAATTTCCTCAATCCTGAGGCAAGTGTGTGACAATAAATCAGTGACAACCTCTCTCTGCCTCAGTTTCCTAATCTATAAGTTTAGGTAATAATAGAAGTGACCCCCTCCCAAGGAGGTTCTGAGGATGATTGTTCCCTGCCACTAGCTGGTGACAAGGTGGAAAGATCACATGCTTGGGGCCAGAACAGACTGGCAGTTGCCCCTGGAGCCACAGCTCCAGAAGGGGTGGAAATTTGGAGATAGTCTCAAGGATGTATCTGCCTGGACTGGAATCATGGAAACCATGATTCTTAGATCTCAGTCTCCTGCAGAGCTAGCATTTTACATGTGAGCTACTAGCACCTGGCTTAATGGTAGTTATTTTGGTTTTAAAACACTGTTGGTGAGTTTACTGTGTTTTAGGTACTGTGGTATATTCTAAAGGGAATATATAGATTTATATATGGGGTGCATTATGAAGAAGGTTATTATATTACTGTTTTAGCCATCTTTTTATATTCTTATCTTATGGTATTAACAACTGTCACAGTTATGCCCTGAAAAGCATCATATGACCTATAAACATTGGCTGATCTCACTAGTTTTCAAATGGCTTATTCTGCTATTGAGCTCCACCAGTGCTATAAGGAGATGAAAATTATTTTCTTCCATTTGATTGACATGTAAAATGTATTTTGGACTTTTCCACAAGGAAGTGTAGTACTTCTAATTAATGTGGAGCTTATGTATTTGTATTGATTTTTAAAAACTCGAAGTCTCTTATACATAGAATTGTTCCAAACAAGAATATTTTTGTAACTATAGTCTATTTTATGTGGACATTATAAAATACAGAGTACAGTAGTAGAAGAACCCATGTATCCTCTCTTCTACTCAGGACACAGGAAGGTCTTTCTTGCTTGTGTCATCTCCCCACTTAGAAAAAGGCCACAACTCTTGGAAGTTTTGTGCTTCTCATCCCCTTGCCTTTTGTCATAGTTTTATTATAGTTGCATGTATACCTTTATATACATGACCTACTTGAAAATTATTTGATAAATAGAAAAGTGTTTTATCTACCACTGTATTCCTCCTAGAATCTATCAAGTACCACCAATGGGGGAAAAATCCTGCATACAGCCTGTTTTATCAATTCGAGAGAGATGTCTCAAGATTATGAGTTAGAAAAATAAAAAATCAGTATTACTAAAGTATCCACACTATCCAAAGTGATTTACAGATTCAATATTATCGCTACCAAAATACCAATGGGGTAGTTCAATTATAATTTTTTAAAAATGATTATAAAATGTATATGAAACCACAGAAAACCCTGAATAGACAAATCCATCTTGAACAAAGACAAACATTAAACTATGTGATTCCAGAGTATACTATAAAGCTGTAGTAATCAACATAGGATGCATGGGCCTCTGAATCTGAGTAGGATGACTAGAAATAAACTCACACATCTCTAGACAACTTATTTTTTTAAAGAACAAAAGTACTAAGAGTATGCCTTGGAGAGGGAGAGTATTTTCAATAAGTGGTGCTGGGGAAAAGGAATCTCCACATGCAGAGGTATGAAGCTAATCTTCACTCCTTACCAAGTCCAAAGATCAATTCAGTATTGACTAGAGGCGTACATGGAAGACCAGCAGAAAACACAGGACAAATGATCTAGGACATAGAGTGGACAAAGAGTTTTGGGAAAGGCCCCCAAAGCACAGGATAAAAGCAAAAACAGACAAATGGCATTACCTCAAACTGAAAATCTTTTGTGCAGCTAAAGGAACAATCATTAGAATATAAAGAGAACCTACGAAATGGGAGAATGAATTTACTGCACATCTGAAAAGTGTTAATATTTAGAATATAGGAATCATCCAAAATCTCAATAGCAAAAAACCCAAATAACCTGATTTAAAATGGTGAGTAGATCTAATAAGCATTTCTCAAAAAGATATATGTATATATGTTTATTATATACATATAAGCACATATATGAAAATATTTATATGGAAAATGTTCAACATCACTAATTATCAGTAAATTGCAAATAAAACCCATAATATCACGTAACACTAGCGAGAATGGCTAGTATAAAAACTACAGAAGATTAAAGTGTTAATGAGAACCAGGTGTTGATGGCTCACACCTGTAATCCTTGCTACTCAGGAGTCTAAGAACCCCTGGAAGATTGTGATTCAAAGGCAGCCCAGGCAGAAAAGTTCATGAGAGTCTCTCTCTCTAAAAGAACCAGCCAAAAAAAGAATGAGAGACATAGCTCAACTGACAGAGTGCCAGCTTAGCAAGCCAGTCAAGTGAGTAGTAGGCCCTGAGTTTAAATCCAAATCAATCAATCAAAGGTGCTGATGAGGATGTGGAGAATAGGTAATGCTTGCACATTTTTAGTGGGAATGTAAATTAGTACAGCCATTATGGAAAACTGTATGGAGCTTCTTAAAAAAAATAAAAACAGGACTACCATGTAATTCAGCAATCTTATGCTGAACATGCACCCAGAGGAAATGAAATTAGCATGTCAGAGACATTTGTACTCCTCTGTTCACTGCAGCTCTGTTCACAATGGTCAAAACATAGAAACATGCTATTGAGGCCATCACCTGGCCAATAGACAAAGAACATGTAGTACATATACACAACAGACTATTAGTCACCCATAAAAAAGAATAAAATTCTATCATCACACAGTTGGAAGTGAACATCATTATATTAAATGAAATAAGCCAGAAATACAAAGACATGTGCTGCATGATTCCACTCATACCTGGAATTTCAACATACTGTCCTCATAGGAGCTGATTGTAGAATGGTATTTACCAGTAGCTGGAGTGAGTGGAAAGGGCAGGGGTGGGGAAAGTTGATAAATGGGTGCTAAGTTACAGTTAGGTAGGAGCAAGAGGTTCTGGTAATATTTAAATATGCATACACAATGTACACACAATATTGTAACATATGTTATATGATATATGAAAGTGGTACATGGTATGTCATTAATATGGACAGCTTTTTTTATTTTATATGAAAGAAAGTTTGTAGATTATAAATGAAAAATTTACTCTTAGTCCTTACATAAATTCAAAATACAATATGGGAGCATGCACCTTAGGTTACTGCCAAGAAAAGGAAGCAAAACAGAGAAATAAATTATCTTATTTGACCAGTCCAGTGCATCTCTCAGGATGAAGAAATGTAAGATCCAGCAGCCATGCAAATAACTAAAGTTTGGAATGATCACTGTGAGTGATAATCTAAGTTGGCTGCAAGTCTGGAAAGACTCCAAAGGACCCCTAGTAGGCTGTTCATGAAGATCCAGAGTCGGACAGGCCCTTGCAAGTATTCAGCACGAAAGGTGATGCTAGCCAGGTTCTGGTGTCCCCACCTGCAATCTGAGCTACATCTGAGGATCAAGGTTCAAAGCCATCTTGGGCAGGAAAGTTTGTGAGACTCTTATCTCCAGGTAGTCACTGATAAAAGCTGGATGTGGAGGTATTCCTCAAGTGGTAAAGTAGCAGCCTTGAAGCTAAAGGACAGTGCCCACTCCTGAATTCAAGACCCACTACTGGCATGCACACATTAAAAAAGAAAAGAATTTAAAAAAAAGATAGGTGGTGTCTGTCATGTAAAGGCCTCGAGAAAGAAAGAAAATAGTTAAAAGCTTTGATTTCATTAAGAAAGCAACCCCAATTATAAGTACAAATATCTGACCACCTGTTTGAGTATCGTTTGTCTATTTCATCTATCCACTCATCTGTCATCTACCTCAAATCACCAGCTTTTAATAAAATTCTGTGGGTCCTAAAGTGTTTGGCAAAAGAGTTTAGATGACAGAAATTATCCTTTCAAGTTTGATGACATATATGGTTACTTCTTTGCCCATAAGTTCATCTGGAAATTCAAAATACTCCTTATGTATCCATAAGGAATTACATTAGCTTCAGCTTTACTAGAAAGCCACAGGTTTATAAAACTGTAAATGTCCTTCTGCAATCATTCTGAAGGAAAAAGGAATAGAATCTTAAGTGAAAAGAAAATCATTGACTATATCCACTTAAGATTTCTAAAAGAACAAGAGACATGAAAAAATAAACACAATCCATAAAGCACTAGAGAGCACTTTTAACACAATTGACTAACCTGCCTGGAAATGACAACCCTGCCTTTGTCATATATAATAAAACTTTGCTCAAATATTGCTTACTATTTGCTAATGTTGCCTCTGAACTTTCAGGTCAATAATACAAATTATATTAATATTTCCTTTCAGTATAAAATTCTAGCATAATGTCATAAAACCAAATGATGTGAAAAAAAGAACAAAAAATAGGAGCTTGGAGGAAAGAGCAACATTTAAATAAAATGCCACCAATTTTCCATGAACTCAGGTAATAGCTTCTATTTTATCATATTTTTATAGTTTTCTTGATAGAAAAATGAGATCAGGAGCAAGACCCCTATTTTAGAACACGTGGTCACTGGACAGTATTTTTCTCTTGAGGTAAGAGCATTTCCCGACTTCGGAGGGATTATTTAGACCATCATCTGTTTTTCTCATATAAATCTTACCCTGAAACGAGGCCAATTCCAGTACAGATTCCTCAGTACAAATTCTCCATGACCAAAATCATTATGCGGGGACAATAAAGTTCAAATGAGTGTGTTTGAATTATGGCATGAAGAAAGTCACTGAAAAGCTGTGGTCTTCCGATTTCTATTATCAGCTGTTCCATTCAGGGTAATCAGTGTCATCTCCAAATCAAAGGCTTGTGTTTAGTTTTGAGTTGTTACTCGTGTTTTTGTAGGAAAATACAGTCAAAAAGTAATTGTGCTATAGATAAAAAGATGGATCAGCTGGGCACTGGTGGCTCCTGCCTATAATCCTAGCTACTCAGGAGGCTGAAAAGTGAGCATGTGGTTTGAAGCCAGCCTGGGCAGAGAATTTTGTGACTCTTATCTCCAATTAACCAGCAAAAACTGGAAGTAGAATATTTGCGTATTTTGAGACTAGAAAAGGTAGAAAAGTAAAACACAATGTAATCAGTTGCCATCCATGTTTTAACACATTTCTGACAGAATTGTGGGTTTGTTTGTTTGTTTTGTATTTCATTGTTAACAACTTCATAACTAAATTAAATTTATTTTAACACGTCTGATTGGAACCTTTTTTCTGTCATTTGTCAGAGTTAGTTGTATTGCTTCCATGAAGTTTTCTGGTCCCTCTGTTTCATCTATATTTCTTTATGGCAGCTACTTCTCAAATTTTGGCTAGAATATTTACTTAGTTTTGTCTTAATCTCAATGTTGGTGTTGCTCCCTATTCAGTGTCTGATCTGTTCTTGGTTACTTTTTCTCCCAACCTCAAATATTCACTCCAAGAAATTTCACTTTTTTTTTTTTTTGTCATTTGTATGTAGTTACCAAATATCTCCAAGTCATTGTTTCGACCTAAAAATATACATACTTCCTTTCTCTCTCACATTTGTGATTTTTTTTTTTTTTTTTGCCAGTCCTGGGCCTTGCACTTAGGGCCTGAGCACTGTCCCTGGCTTCTTCTTGCTCAAGGCTAGCACTCTACCACTTGAGCCACAACGCCAGTTCTGGTCATTTTCTATATGTGTGGTGCTGGGGAATTGAACTCAGGGCTTCATGTATACAAGGCAAGCACTCTTGCCACTAGCCCATGTTCCCAGCCCCACATTTGTGGTTTTTCACCATGAATCTTAAAAAAAAAAGCAAAAAACAACAACACACCTGAAACACAAATAAGTTATTCTTCCTTAAGATATTTTGATTATCTCTTATTCTGATTGGCTCTATAAATTACATATCTAATTCCAAAACTCGCACTGCACTTTTTATTATTTTGTTATCTTAACGATGAATAAAAAATGTTTTGTTAAAAAAAACAACCTGGAAGTAGAGTTTTGGCTCAAGTGGTAGTGAAGTGCACCAGCCTTGCATGAAAGAACTAAGGGACAGTGTCTAGACTCTACTGTAGCCCCTGTACCAATACACACACACACATATGCACATGCACGAGCACGTGCACACACACACAGTTGGATCAAAACATTCTCTTTAGAGGTTAAAAAAAGTGCAACTGTAGAAAAAGCAAATCTGACCAAATTATTTTTGATAATGAGCATTTCATTAAGTGAATGAATGAAAACATGAATGAATCTACTCAGTAAATGTGGAAATTCCAGTGTTAGTTATGAAAAAGATAAAGTTGCACATATGGCAAAAGCCACTGAGAATTAAAATCCAATGGCCCCTCTAGACAAATGGCTAGCATTTAGTATATTCCTTTTGCAAATTCAAAGCTCTTTTTACAGCTGTCCTCACAACAACCATAATTTATTAATGCATGTGTGATCATCTCAATGATTTTTCCTAATTCTTAATTTTTTATTTCCTTCTGCTGAATGACCTTTCCTTTTTTCATTGGCTATGTAATAATTCATATATGAATTCATGACATCTCAAAAAATAGGAACTTTGTCTTCTCTCTCCTTCTTTCTCTCTATATGATGAACATATATATGTATGATGAATATTTATATAGAAAAAATATATACAGATATATTATTTAAGCTATTCTGTCCTATTATTATCCTAGCACTATAGAACTATGCTTATTTAATTATTATAGCATAAGTATGTTTCAAAAACTGCTACTTTTATTTTATTTTATATTTTATATTATGTTTTGTTGTGCTTGGAATAGTAAGTTTGAGCCTATAGCATGCTGGTAAATGCTCTATCAGTGACCCATAACTCCAGCCCTGGTTACTTTAATATACTATTTTTTAAAAAGTTTATTTGCATTTTCTCTTTTTCAGTTTACCAGTGCATTTTAGGATCACAAGTCCAATATGAGATAATTATTGCAATAACAGTACATAGATTCCTTATGTGGAAAAAGTAGCATATGTTATAGTGTTTCATTTCCCTAATCATGAATATCTTATTTCTACATTTAGTAGAGCTCTGCCTCCTCCCCTCCCCCCACCTTGCTACAGTGCTGGTGATAAAACTAAGTCTTATGCATGCTAGGCAAACACTAGCTTTAAAATATCTCTTTAGTAATACATATACATATGTGTAATTTTTTTTATTTTAAGTAGATGTACAAAGGAGTTGACATTAACAAAGCACTTTATGAATAGAATTGCATTTTGATCAAAGTCTCCCCTTTCAATATTTTCACCCATCCTTCCAAATGCTTCCTTTGCTTTTCTTAATTTTACTTTAAAGAGTATCTATAGTGGCACAAAGGGGTTTCAATTCAACATGTCCATTTATAAGTACAAATCTGTTTTCATGAATGTTACCCCTTTCAATATTCTTTTTTTACTTCTCCCAACTCTACGCACCTCCTCAGGTTACCTGCTACCAATAACTACATGTTTTGTTTGTCATGGAAGTGACATACTTTTCTTGTGAATGTACTTAATAGAACTATTTTGAAATTTAAAAGTATATTTTTATTTATTTTGTACAATAGTTTTTTAATTAAGAAACTACTTTCAGGGGCTGGGGATGTGGCTTATTGGTAGAGTACTTGCCTTGCATGCCTGAAGCCCGGGGTTCAATTCCCCAGCACCACATACAGAGAAAACGGCCAGAAGTGGAGCTGTGGCTCAAGTGACAGAGTGCTAGCCTTGAGTAAAAAGAAGCCAGAGACAGTGCTCAGGCCCTGAGTCCAAGCCCCCGGACTGGCAAAAAAACAAACAAAAAACAAAAATGTTCATTTCAATACACATCATTTCATAAGATCATATGCACTCAATTGGTGAGCCCCTGTGATCAGAATATCCTCCTTTGGTCTCACTGTGTGAATGTTTAGAGTCCTGTTTAATTTATCATATCCAAGTGTAATTTTTTTTGTTTTACCGTCCTTAATGTTTACTTGTAGATTCATAGGCACATTCTAATTACAACAAATGACCATGTTTCTTTGCGTCTGACTTACTTCATTTAATGTATTTTTTTTTCAAGTCTTTCCATCTCCTTATGAATGGGGCAAAATCATTCTTTCTGATGGAAGCATAGAATTCCATTGTAAAAACAAGAGGGTTGTTTTTTGTATTTTATTTTTCTTTTTGTCTTTTTTTTCTCTCCTTTGTCACTGTTTTTGACTTCTGTGCATTTTATCTTGTAAGTTTATCTGTTTTGGGGAGGGTATGGGGGAACACAGAAGTGGTGGAACAAAGGGTGATATTCACTAGATACTACGTTGAAAATGAACTATACAACATGGGGGAAGAGGGGTTGGGAGAAAAAAAAACAGGAAGAAAACAAGGGAAAAGGTGAGACTGTTCAAAAAGAAACTTGCTAATTACCTGACTTATGTGATGGTGACCTCTCATATACATTTAAAATAACAATAAAACATTCAGAGGTTTCTAGGTACTGGCATACCAGGAAAGATTGAAGCCTGAAAAGCCCAGATGAGCTTTTTTTTGTGCCAGTAGAGAAATGTAAGTGGATATCAAAGACTTTAAAGGCACCACTCAGAATAGAGGTAACCAAAATCTGAGGATCTGAGCTCCAAGCCAGCCAAGGCAGACAAATTTCAGCAACTCTCATCTCCAATTAGCCAGCAAAAATACTGGAAAGAGAGGGTTGTGGTTTTAAAGATATCTTAAATACCCTTCTTAGAATACCTCTTCATTCTATTCCATCCTGCCCACTGTTCTCTTACAGTAATTACTTCAATTTGATTGTTTTTCAGTGTAAAGGATTCAACCCGGTGCTGGTGCATACTGGGAAAATTCTCTGCCTCTAGCTGCCCCAGAGCCACAACAGTGTTATTTTATTTATTCATTTATTTTTTGTGCCTTTCCTGGGGCTTGAACTCAGGGCCTAGGCACTGTCCCTGAGCTTACTGTGGCTCAAAGTAGCACTTTACCACTTGAACCTCAGCAACATTTCTGGCTTTTTTGGAGTAGTGTTTTTTGTTTAGTTTTAATTTTTTGAGATAAGAGTCTCACAGACTTTCCTGCCTGGGCTGGCTTTGAACCACAACCCTCAGATCTCAACCTCCTGAGTAGCGAGGATTACAATTATGAGCCACCAGTGCCTGTATCAGTTCAGTGTCAATGACAGCACAAATAAAGTTACTTTTAATGCTGTAAGACAATTTGGTAAAAGTTCTATTCCATCTTTCATCACTAGATTGCTGCCAAATAAATAAGAAATTAATAAATTAGAAACATATTGAAAATCTAAAATGACTCTAAAATAAAGGGTTCAGAGATCACAGGATGTCATACATGTAAGCACCAATTATTCTTTAAGAACATTTATGAACTGATTTAATACAGTAAAGGAGATATGTAATTTGTGAGACTTTATTTGTAAAACCATAGGATTAAGTAAACCTGTATTCATAGGTGTTAGTTGGGATAACTTTAATTTTTTTCGGGAGCTATTTTTAGAATTAAATAATTTAGAATGGCCTTAAAGGAATTCCCCTCAGGCTCAACTAAAGCAAGCTCTGTCATTTATGTGTAACGACTGACTTAGGAACAACATACATTATCTCATTGTTGAACTAGTTATAGGGAACATTTAATATGCACAATCTGTGTACATTTGACTGTATCATAATATATTCCTAATTTATTCAAATTGGGAAATACAAATAATGTATCTGAATAGAGGTCTCACTTAAGGAGGCACACAGAAATGAGTAAATTAATGTAGGGGATGATTAGGGAAAGATACCCTATTGACCTGAATGACTCTGCCTGCTGAGCAGTTTATACACAGTAACTAATTTACAGACTGTGAAAATCTTTTAATTGTTTATTCTCTCTTCCTCCTGAAAAGATCGTTGAAAACGGTATAATGATTTGTAGCCAGAGACATGGGACCATAGCAATCCACACACACAATTTAAAAGGAAGGAAGGAAAAAGAAAGAAGCAACGAAAAAAAGAAAGAAAGAAATTCCAAGCTGGGCTGGTGGCACACGCTTGTAATCCCAGCCCTCAGGAGATAAAGGAAGACTGTGAGTTTGGGGTCAGGCTGGCCTGCATAGTAAAATCCCTACCTCAGAAAATAAAGCAAAATAAAATCCCAAATTTTATAGTATGTGAAGGCACACTTTGTATAACTTTTATAGAACAACAAGTTGAATAAAGAACAGAAAAGCAACAAGTTCAATAAAGGCTCTGTGACATCCGTCGAGGGGGTCCATGAGGCTAAACCTATTTCTATGATAATATTAAGATGTTACTTGCAGCTTCATAGGAAGGCTGACTTAATGATACACAGTTGTGTTGAGGTAAGGCAGGGCCCTAAATAAAAGATTCAGCAGTCATTGGCTTCTTATACTAAATGGATGGATAAACAGAACTTCCTAGATGGCTCAAGGTCATTTAGGTTGGAATTCAGTGCCTTGAACACTCCCTTAGCAGAAAGGCTCAAGGCTAGCACTCTATCCCTTGAGTCACATTTCCACTTCTAGCTTTTTGCTAGTTAATTGGAGATAAGAGTCTCAAGGACTTCTTTTCCCCCAGGCTGGCCTGAACCTTGATCCTCAGATTTCAGCCACTTGAGTAGCTAGGATTATAGGGGTGAGCCACCAGGGCCTGGCTCCAGTCCATTACTTTTTCATTAACTTTTGGTCTTGAATATATATGGTTTCCCCCCTCCCCTAATATTCTGTGTGACATAACAGGAAGTACTCACAAAACCCTTTGAAAGAGCAAGTAAGACAATTACTCAAGAAAAGCACTAGTGTGGCTACTGGCCTCCCCAGCAGATTTTGTGATGAATCTAGTGTTGGTATTAAAAAATATGGTTTGTGTTTTAAATATTGCAATACTAAAATCTATCAATATTTGGACAATTTAAAGTGAAGTGTTCTCCAAAGCACAAACACATGGCACTTCAAAATTAAGAATGTGTAAAAGACCCAAAGTACCAATGGAGTTGAATGTAGCAGTTTATAAAACGTCCATTAATGCTGTTGCAAATTTCATATCTTAACTAGCCTTGAAGAAATCACATATGTCAAATTTGGGTATAATACCAAAAATAATACTGGTAATTATCTGAAAAGGGTGTTAAAACACTATTTCCTTTCTAGTTCTACATTTGTGTGAGGCCAGGGTTTCTGGACTTACTCCCAAATAATACATGAAAACAGATGGGTCGGCAGACACATACAGGAGCTCTCAGGCTCGTCTGTTAACACAATCGTGGAGATTTGGAAAAGATACAAAATCATGCCACTTTTCTCATGAAATATGTTCCTGTTACCAGTAATAATATTCACACTAATGAGTTAATATTCTCAGAAATGTATGAGTTTGTTAACATAGAGTTAGAAAAATAAATTGCCAAGAGTTTTAAATTTTTTGCATTTTTAATTTCTAATGTAACAAATATTGATCAATCTAACTCATATAGACGAAAGTTCTTTGATATCATTAATGATTTTAAGGAATGTAAAGGATTTCTAAGGTAAAGAGAAAAGGCAAGAATTCTTAGTCTAAATAAATGCTTTAAATATTTAAAATTATGTTTAATCTTTTAATGGCCAAAAAGATATATTTAATGCATATATGGTAAACAATGTGATGTTTTGCTGTATGTATATGTACCTTGTGAACTGGCTAAAAAGAGCCAGTTAACACTTGCATTATCTCCTATGCCTTTTTTATGTTTAGAAAAACCCTTAATATGTGCTGGCAGCAACTTTGAAGTACACTAATACATTGCTATTAACATAGCCATCATGTTGTAGAACAGATCTCTTGAATTTAACAACTCTTGTCTAACTGAAATTTTGTTCTTGGTGGTGGTGGTACTTGGAGCCTGAACTCTGACTCTGGGCGCTGTCCCTTAGCTCTTTTGCTCAAGGCTAGAGCTCTGCCATTTCTATCACTGGAATTTTATATGTTAATCCTCTTTTCTAAACATTAGGGAAAAAAGATAGCATTTCCGTTTTTTTCCCCCTGTGTGCCAATACTGTGACTTGAACACAAAGCCTAGGTACTGTCCCTGAGCTTTTTTGTGCTCATGCCTAGTACTCCACCACTTGGGCGACAGCTCCACTTTTGTCTTTTTGGTGGTTAATTGGAGATAAGAGTCTCACGGACTTTCCTTCCCAGGCTGGCTTTGAATCTCAGGTCTCAGCCTCCTGGGTAGCTGGGATTAAAGGTATGGACCACCAGGGTACAGCATGACAGCAATTTTTTTTTTTTTTTAAAGCATAGGTCTAAATAGGCATGATTGATTTTGTATAGATCTCTTGGAATTATAGCCTCAAAGTTCACTAAACATATGACCTTGACCAGACTGTTAACTGCTTTGCTAAATTCATTAAATTGCAAAATGAGAACATTAAAAAATGAAATGATACCTCAGTGTTGTGAGGATTAAATAAATAATTACATCAAATCTTTAAGTCTTGGCACTGAATATGTATATTTTGTGATGCCATTGTTTTGAGTCCTGGCACTGAGTGTGTGTGTGTGTGTGTGTGTGTGTGTGTGTGTGTGTGTGTATGTTTCCATTATTTTGAGAACAACTGCTTCTCAATTTCATTGAAATAAAATAGGAATAAAACTTTACATACCATTTGAAATTTTCAGACTTCTACACAAACATGTTTGACAAGAAGTTTTTTCATTATTTCTTCATGAAACTGTAAGGAAACATTTTAAGGGAAAATTTGTATTGTTTTTAAAGAAAAATAGATTAAAACAATTTTTTCTTGTTTGGGGGAGCACTGTGCTTTTTGAACTTTGGGAATATTCAGTACTACAGTTTAGAATTATTTTTGTGCTAGTCTCTTTTTACTGAATGAATCTGGAAGATTAGCATCTACTGGTGTTGGTTTACACTGTAGTGTACTTGAAGGAAATGGGTTAATCTCATCTTCTTTTGGTGGGATTTGAATTCTGTGTTTGCTAGGCAAATGCTCGACTACTTAAGCCATAGCCTTTGCCTAAGGAGAAACAGTTAATTTAAGACATTGAATAATTTATATTTTGACACAAACTAGTCAAAAAGAATTTTAGTACTAATGTAAAAGGAGGGAATTAGTTCTTATTTCAACAGATTATCAGAGGGTGCACTATGCAGTTACTTGTAGTGATCTTTAATCGTCGTAGTCAATCTAAGAAGTAGGTATAAGTAATTCTCTTTTATAGTTGAGGAAACTGAGTCTTAGAGTTCTTTAACATTCCCAAGATGGTGAAATGAAACAACAACAACACAATTTTTGGGCTGAGACAACAGGAATGCTTTTCAAATATGGCCGATAACGAACACTGGGCAGAATGTTATGATGAAGTTTTTCTCTATTAAAGCCAGAAGCTTTGGTTGCTAATGACTATAGTCCTAGCTACTCGGGAGGCTGAGTTCTGAAGATTGCAGTTTGGAGCCAGCCATGGCCAGAAAGTCCATGAGACTCTTTTTCTTCAATTAAACACCCTCTCCCCCTACTGCAAAGCCAGAAATGGTGCCATGGCATAAGCCTTGAGCAAAAATCTTACGGAGAGTACTCAAGTCCTGAGTTCAAGGAGTACCCAAGTCCTGAGTTCAAGCCCTAGGACTGGTATTAAATACTCTCTGTCTGTCTCTCTGTCTGTCTCTCTGTCTCTGTCTCTGTCTGTCTCTGTCTCTGTCTCTGTCTCTCTCTCTCTCTCTCATAGATTCACTTCCCTTGCCAAGCCTCCATTTGCTAGAAAAGTATGGAATGTATCTGATGAGTTCAGAAGATTTTGAAATCTTAAATCCATTTTCTAACTGTGTACACTATACGTTCTTTAATCATTAAAAACAATTCAATGGCAACGAAGTGTAGATAAAGTAAGCACATGAAGGAAAAAGCTTTTTGTGTTTGGAATACTAACACCAACCAATTCAGCTAGAAAAAGGAAAAAAAAATGAGTTCATAATTTTCCAGATTTGAAGTATAGTAGCCATGCTCAGCAGAAGAAAGAGTTAATGCGCAAGAAGTCCAGTGTTCTGATTTGGGTCACAAAACACCAGCTTCTTTTGTCCTGTGAGAGACTCCTGGATGTGTCAGTAGAAGGCTCTGAACAGGCTCTTAGGTGCTTCAAGCCAAGACATCACCAGTGTATCCATGCCAAGCAAGCATGACTTGTCCATAATTCATAGAACAAATATTAGCAAATAATGTGACCTCTGTGTCCTTCAAAGTGCTGCTTTGTCAAATTGACCTAACAGTTTGAAAATTATGAAGAAGCTCATGTAATATCTTCTAAGGTGTATGGTTTTATGATATAGTTACCTTCTTTCTGTGGATTTTTAACTTGAATGTTTCTTTCTGTAAAACATCAAGTCTCACGGAAATCCATTACTAGTGTATGCTCTGAATCCAGACCACAAATTTTGGTGTTACTATGAAATATGTTCTAAGACTTTTGGTTCCAGCTTTATATTTAGCCTATTTGTTGACTTAAATGACTACATTAATTGTCAACAATGAAACTTAATTCATATCAGGTGAACTAGAACCCTGCATCTGGGCTCTATTAAGACTTGATGCTGTATGAGTTTATTTCCACAAGGAAAGGAAAAGCATTTTTAACCACAGCTCTGATTCTGAATTCAGTTGCTTTGTAGCAACTTGGACCTTGTCCATGTATCAATTATTATAAATCTTCCTCCCACTTGCCCTTCCAATTCGAAATAAGTACAATGTGTTTTTATCACTCCCAAAGAGTCTAAATTTGCAAATTCTCTTCCAGAGCATTTTGTCTTCCATTTGCAAACTTCAGATTCAGTTGCACCCCCCTCCCAATATATCTTCCTGTGAAGACTTGCATATAGGACATTTTGTTGTTAATCATTGTTTAAATTGTTAACTGGCTTTTTCTAGTTCCCTGGAAAACACTAAGTATTTTCTCACAATTTGTCTGGTTTGTCTGGCTTTGGAAAATCATATTGCAATATGAATCCAAAACATCAAAATTTGTTCAAGTATGAAGTAGCCAAATTTCAACAATGGCACTGGAGTGTTTTCCAGAAAGACAATTTCTGTTTTAAATCCTGCTTTTTTTTGGCCAACACGATGGTTAATCTACTTGTTCCACCGCAAGCCAGTGAGCCAGTGGCATCTGAAGCTTTTATCTTTCACTCTTGACATTTCTTTCTGCAATTTCTTTCTTTTATAAGATTGTATATTGACATGGTTTTATAGAGGTTATATTTTATAATATATTCCATACATTTAGAAAAATGACACAGTATCATTTGTATTTATGTATGACACAAATCTAGATTGAATACTATATTCAGGTTAAATGTTATTTGTCCTACACTCATTCCCTTGCATTGATTAAGCATGTATAAACCTAGGCTTCATGAAAGAGTATAGAGAGGAATCAGATAGAAATTCACTCTAATTTCTCTTTATTAAAATTATTGAAAAGATTATATAGATAGTTAGGTGGTGGAGGAGAGAGAAAAAGATAGCAAAACAAGTGTGGTCAAATATTAACATTTGGCAGATTGTGGGTGAAATGTATAAAGGAATTTTAAAAAGTGTTCTTTGGGTTTTCTGTAAGGTACGCACCACCTTACAATTAAACACAAAAAGCAGCTTTGAGTGTCTGCTTTGAAAAACACAGGAGTTCAGGCACACAAGGGCCTGCGGGTTGTGATGTGTAGGCTACTGCTCAATTGAGGGATTCCACCTCCGCTCTCCACCTCACTGGCTGTAAACTGAAGCAGCACTCCTTAATGTATAACATGGAATCTTTGTTTTTCCCTTTGGAAGCCCAGTTTTTAGTCTAGTTTTTTTCAGATCAGATCCTATAATTAAAGCAAATGCTCTGTACAATTATACAACACACATAAGAGAATTTCCAAGGGATAGACCTGCAAGTCGCTGTGCAAAGGCCTCACCAGCTGCTATGCTGTGGCTTAGACTGATCTCTTTTGCCATCTATTGTCACTTAAGACTGTCCATCCTCAGCGTTGTGCTGCTGGCCTGTCATCTTAGCTAGCCAGGAAGCTGAGACCTGAGGATTGTGGTTCAAAGCCAGTCTAGCGCAGGTAAATCTGACTCTTATTTCCTAGTATAAAGTGGAGGTATGGCTCAATTGGTAGAGCACAAGCCTTGAGTGAAAGAAGGCCATGCAAAAGTGCAAGGCCATGAGTTCAAGACCTAGAACTGGCACAATAACAACAAAAAGAAATATCCTTGCCCATTCTCAAACTGTGAGCAAGTTAAAAGCTGACCTTCTGTCTTTCTCATCTTTATATATCCAGCAGAGACCCTTGTGTATAAGTTACTCAATTCATGTTTGTTGGCTGCATGAATGAATGGATGAATATAGATTCAAATGTTGGTTGTTTTTTTTTTTGTGTTCAAGGTCTTCAAATTGGTTTCTCTTACTTAATTTCCCACAAGAAGCCGGTATTCATCTTTATGATACTGAGTAAACCTAGAAGGTAAACGTTGATCTATATGATGCGTTATGATAGACTTTTTTGTTAAAACTGTCATATGCAAACTGTCTTTAGAAAATGGTGCACAGGGGCATTGTCAACAGCAAAGCTGATCTGAGATGTGGAGAATATGAGTGGTTACCGTCTATGTTTAGCATGCTATTAATTAATCTACATGATTGTGTCTAAAAAATCTCAAGCCATGTATACACACACACACACACAGACACACACATACACACACGCTTTTCAGATAACATTTGGGGAAAAATATAAAAGGCATGTAAAGATATGAAGGATACTCTTTTCTTGGGAAACCTCTGAGGTTCTATAATGCTACCTTTTCTTTTTGTTTTTGTTTGAATCATCTAAATTCATACTATTGTCACTTATATGAACACAGAAACTGCCACTGGATAGTACACAAATATTCAGATTTTTGTTTTCCTCATCATTCTGAAGGTTATCTCTCCAGTTGCTCTAAAAATCAGGTGACAGCCATTTCCCATGATGCCTTAAGAGCTGTCAAACTGTCCATCAAGCTGTCACCTGACCAATCGTTCCCATGGTTCTCTTAGACTTCCAATATGATAAATTGAAAGGCACTATTATCTGTGTGTTGTGAAGGGGAGCTGTTTGGGCTTTGATAAGATATCACTACTCCCAGGTGAGAGGCGGCTGACAGCCCTTCCAGGAAAACAACACAGAGAAACAGAGGAGCAGAGCTTACAAACATCTGTTGTCATTATTTAGGATTTTGCTTTGCCTTTAAGTTTCTGACTCGTGCTTAGATAATTCAGAAACAGATACTGCACTTTCTAGCTTGCAAACAACAATTGCTTCTCTTTTCATCTTGGGGAAAAGAATCTTCAATTGAAAATATATCCATGAACCTTTCTGTTTCATGGCAAACAGGTTGCCTACCTTCTAACCAACACACCCTATTTTCCTGTTGATGACATCACTTCTTACAAAAAGAAGTATCTCAGAATAGTACATTTTACTGTAACAAATAAATGAAATTTGGTGCCAAAATATAACAGAATTATTTACTTCCGCCTGGGTGGTCATTATTAACATACAAGTACATGAGAAGTACAGGCAGGCTTTAGTGTAGCCCTGTATTGGTTTCCATTTTAGTAATAAAGCTTAATAAGTACAATATTTTATGAGAAATAAGGTTTGTCATATGTATTCAGGGCTTTACTTGCTAACTGCTCTGAGTTATACTAATATAAATTGAAAGCCTTGAATTTCTCCCCAAGGAACATGAATCTGGGACAATCTTGGTCCCTTCAAGGACCAAGGCTGTAGTCAGAACTGAGATAAAACCCACAAAAAGATTAGATGCAAGCCTTTTCTAGAGGAAATTTGCAGAAACAATCTTATTTTAGGATTTAATTCTTTGTATATACAAAGGAGCCAATAGGCAGTTAAAGACTGAGTACTTAAATTCTTACGACATATAAATATAATTCTATATTTTAGAGGGTTACTATCTTTTTGTATGTGTGATTTGTCATTTTTCCCCCTTGTCCTGCTCCTCTAATGATATACACTGATTTTTTTTTTTTAAATGTCTCTGTGCTCTTAAGCACCACCATTATTTAAACAAGCAAATGTGCCCTTTGGAGATCATTGAGGGAAAATAATCTGTTGTTGTTTATTGTGATTTTTAGCAGAATAAAAGTACTGTAGTTAGTACTGCTAATATCACCACCTTGTGTACAAATATTTTTTTGCATGCAGTTTCCTAATGTCATTAAGCAGTATTGTAATTTCATTACATAGTAATGTAGCACTTCGATTACAGACATTTAAATAATCTTGTAATTCAGAATCTGAAAAAAATAGCCATGGTTTATTTTTAGTCTTTTTAATTAGTTAACTATTTAATGTTCCTCTGTGTTCATATAAGAAACAAAAATGCCCAAAGGCCTTAAGAACTGGAGATATGTCAAATGACTCTCTGAACCAACACAAAAAATTCAGAGTACAACAACGGAAAAGAATTAAATTTCTCAGAGATTCATACTAATACCAAAGGTATGATCAGCCAGTGTCTAGAGTATCTAATTGATGAATCCCTAACTAAATTTATCTCTGAATTCACTTACTGGGGTGTTTCTAACTTTCCTAGTAGGCTAAGATTGAAAATTATTACTTCTTTGAAAGTATTGTTTTGGTCTCTGTCAAAAGATTAGATGAATCTTTTGAGATTCTGAATGTCAAATGCTTTTTTTTTTTTTTTTTTTTTTTTTTTTGTTGAGTGGCTTTTGCTATGTCAAAGCTCCACAGCAAATTTACATTGTTCAGTAGTCCTTAGAGATCAATGAAGTTGACTGTATCCCCATTACTTTTCCCAAAGAAAATATTTTGCAGTTCAATGAAGTAGGTAGCAACTAGAGGGGTAAGGACCAGAAGATCTAATAAATACAGAGGAGCTCTCAAATAGGGAACAAATAAATGTGTTCCTCAGTACTCTTTCTTTCATAGTGAAAAAATTCCAGACCCAAAAGACAATCTCACATTTGGATTTTGCTGATAGGTAAGTGAAGTTATCTTCAAAGTTATTAACTCACACCACAGCCAAGTTGCTGTTATTAGCTGTTGAAGGTAACATCCAATGGTTTTTGAACTTCTAGAGTTTTCCCACTTACAGATAAAACTGGATTATAGGATTAGAAACTTGAAAAATGTGCTAGATATCCATGGCACATATCTATAATCTTAGCTCTGAGGAGGCTAATGGTATCCAGAGGTCACAGTTTGCAGCTATCCTGTAGCAGTACTAACTACAATATTTTATTTTGCTGTTATTTTTTCCCAGAGGAGAAACATTTTTTTTTCCCAGAGAAGAAAAGTCTGTTGGACTTCTTCATCAAAGTAACTGGCAAAAAGCAGGGATGGAAGCATGGGTCAAATGACAGAGTACCACCGAGAGTACAAGCAAACTAAGCAAATCCCTAAGTGCAAACATCGATACAGAAAAAAACCAAAACCATGTTACTAATTATGCAAGGCAGAGAATAGCAATTTAGATTTGTATGTTGATATGTTTCTGTCTATCAGAGAAACTTGGATTTGTGTGTGTATGTGTGTGCCAGTCCTAGGGCTTACTCAAGGCCTGAGTACTGTCCTTGAGCTTCTATTACTCAAGGCTAGCACTCTACCACTTGACAAATAGCTCTACTTTTGGCTTTTTGTTGTTGTTGATAGTTTATTGAGATGAGAAGTTCATGGACTTTCCCACCCCGATTGGCTTTGAATTGCCTCATGCTACAGTCCTCAGATCTCTGCCTCCTGGCTAACTGGGATGACAGGCATAAGCCACAGGTGCCTGGCTACACCTGGATATTTTAAGTAGAAATGCACTCTATAAGTCTAATGGGTCTTGCCACATTGACTAATTAGCAATTAGTTTTCTTCTATGCATGATTGCTTAATAGGCTATTTTAACAGCAGATTAAGAAAATCTTGAGACAGTAGGTAGTTTTGACCAAATGCATTTTGAAGCATCTTAATAATGATAAATTATTTCCTTATAAATAGATTGGAATTTCCATTCTTTTGTTTTCTGGTGGTACTGCGGATTGAATGAGGTCAGGGCCACATGCTTTCTAGGTGACTGCTCTACCACTTGAACCATACTAAGTCCTTTTGGCTTTTAAGTTTGTTTTTTAGATCTGGTATATGATTTTTTTGCCTGGGTTGGCCTAAAACCTCTACCCTCCTATAGCTTCTGCCTGAGTAGCTGAGATTACAAGCACTTTCCACTACCACCAACAGTAAATTACTTGCATTATGAGAACTTCTTATCAAATCTATTAGTTATGGTTTCTGATTAGTCTATGTGGAAAGGCTATTAAGAGATCGATTTTCCCTCCTCCTCCTCCTCCTCCCCCCCCCTCCTCCTCCTCCTCCCCCCTCCCCCCTCCCCCCCTCCCCCTCCTCCTCCTCCTCCTCCCCCTCCCCCCCCTCCCCCCTCCTCCTCCTCCTCCTCCTCCTCCTCCTCCCTCCCTCCCCCTCCCCCCTCCCCCTCCTCCTCCTCCTCCTCCTCACTGGGGCTTGAACTCAGGGTCTCAAGCCATTACTTGGCTTTTTCTGTTCTAGTGCTCTACCACATAAGCCACTCCATTCAGAAGCTCCACTTCTGAATTATTATTATTATTTTGCTTGTTAGTTGGAGATAAGAATCCCATAGCCTTTTCTTCCCAGGCTGAATTTGAATGGTTGTCTTAGATCTCAGCCTCCTGAGCTAGAATTACTACCTGAGTAACCGGTGCCTAGCTGAAAGAGATTTTCTTATAATTACTGTTCATGATTTCTTTTGCTTCTACAATAATATTAAGGAATCCATCACAGCTTCCAGAGTAGAAAAATGATTTCATCTGTGTGAAGAGGAACCTTATAAGGGTGCTGGGTCAGACACCACTATTACTGATGACTAAATGAAAGTTCCACCTTGTGGCAGTGAACCGCACTCTTTTTTTTATTTTTATTTTTGGCCAGTCCTAGGCCTTGGACTCAGGGCCTGAGCACTGTCCCTGGCTTCTTCCCGCTCAAGGCTAGCACTCTGCCACCTGAGCCACAGCGCCCCTTCTGGCCGTTTTCCATATATGTGGTGCTGGGGAATCGAACTGAGAGCTTCATGTGTAGAAGGCAAGCACTCTTGCCACTAGGCCATATTCCCAGCCCGTGAAGTGCACTCTTGATCATGGAGTATTCATAAGAGAGTGGGGTATTGTGACCCACCACCTTCACATAGTTTATGCCTGTGGGGACTAACACAGCACCTTAATAATGTGATTAGAAATGAAGGCTGAGCCATTTTTGGTGTATTCTCTGCTGGATAGTTAGCCTGGTGCTGGGCTGTCAAAATTAGGAGTCGAAATCGACCACTTTTTCAGTTTGTGTGAGGCAGAGTCCTCAGGATCTCTTTTTAGCTTTTTCACGCAGGGCTGGTGTGCTAGCACTTGAGCCAAGCCTCCACTTGTGATATTTGGCTAGCTGATTGGTGGGAAGAGTCTCTCAGATTTCTCTGCCCAGGCTGGCTTTGAACCATAATGCTTGATTGCAGCCTTGAGTAGCTATTGTTACAGGTGAGAGCCATGGCCTCCCAGCTACAATACTTAATCTTTATGTTTATGACTTAGAATTAAGTAGAGTCATCCTGAAAGACTGCTTCATTGGACTTGGACAAGTGAATGGTGCACACTTACATGGATGCTATGTATGCCTGGTGATATTCTTAATGAGCTAAGAAGCATGTATATTATACACACACACACAGAGTTGGTTGTGAGTCTTGAACTCAGTGCCTTGGGCGCACAAGGCTACCACTCTACTGCATTGCACCACAGCTTCATTCTGGTTTTCTGGTGGTTAATGGGAGATTAAAAACCTCAGGAAATTTTCTGCCTGGATTTGAACCATGATTCTCAGATCTCAGCTTCCTGAGTAGCTTATTTATTTTACATTAAACAGTTGTTTCACATGTCTAATGTCTAAAGAAGCCAAACATTCACTCTGTCTATAGGGGGAAATAAACTTGGAAAAATTTCAGAATGTCTGGATAACATTTGCATTCATGCTGTATCTACTTAGTAATGTAATATGACTATATTGAGTAAAATTGTAATGGAAAAGAAAGTGGAGCTTCCTTAAACTATAACCGTTTATAGGTCTAAAACACCCATGTATATATGTAGGGATATATATATATCCCTCATATTTTAAAATACTGGGGCAGAAATGAAAAATAATATTGACATCTTTTAATGAGAATGATTTAAAACTATAAAGACAAATTGAAATAATACTCACTTTAACATCCCATTTTCCATTTCTTAATTAATAGAGAATAAACAAACACTACTGATAGAAATTGCTTAGCAAATTCTTACTTTTCCCCAGAGACATAGAGACAAAAAGATAGATTTCTGTAAGACAAAAACCTAGATAAATTCTCTCCCTGGAGACTATTAGAACTCATTTTTGTGCCTGAGACATTCAGAAAATGCCACTTGAATAAAGATGTAGGCAACCAAATCCCTTAGTACTTACAAGAAAGAAGCAAATGGTGCTCTCATCTAACCTTAGTTTTCAAATTCAAAATGGTAACTGCCACGTTCCTTAGTTGAGCAACTTTATGAACTATGAGGCTGTCTAATTTCTTTCCATGCATCCAGCGAGAGATGCAGGGAGACAATTTATTCTCTGTCGGGTCTCATGTAAAATTTCTTTCTTATCATGGGATCAAGTCCTATCTTTCTGCAGTTTGAATTACCCTCTTTTTCTCAGACTGGGAAAGGATGTTTGTTCTGCTAATTAACTTTATTACCCTGATAACTCCCTGCAGCCTTTGACGAAAACAATTACCATTACTTTTTTCCCCCCAACTGGCAAAAAAAAAAAAAAAAAAGGAAAGAAAAAAAAAAGACTATTAATTATAAACGAGGCCCAGGTCCCTGCCATGTTATCCTGCCATGTTCCCAGGCCCTCGAGCAGGATAGCATTACATTGTCAGTAGTAATTTAGCTCTCATCTGTCTCTGCTAATTATTGTCACATTCATCAAATTCATCAACAAAAGTGCTCTCAGAAGGATTGCATATTTGCAGTTAATACAGCATAAACTGGTATTACCCAGCACCACATTTGTGATGAGGAGAGGGACACAACTTATTCATCCCTAATTAGAGCAAGCTGGGTAATTAATTATGCATTCCGCCTTATTACTTCTGAGTTCCCAGATATTGTTTGTCTAAAAAGGGGAAAGAGGGGGGGCAGAAAGCAGGAGAGAGAAGCTTGAAAATGCAAAAAAAAAAAAAAAAAAAAAAAAAAAAAAGAAAGAAAGAAAAAGAAAAAAAAAAAAGAAGGGTGATGTGTTTTGTCACATGTGCTATGCTATAATTCCCACCTGACAAACTAGCTGAATCAGTGGAAAATTGCGAGTTGTCAGCAGCAGAATAAACTGCTGTAATCGCTGATTAATGATCAGCACCTGTGACAGGTGCTGTACGGGACTGTAAACTTGGTTTGATTAACAGTCACTGGACGAATAAATATTAGTGACAGCCAGCGGAGAGCAAGTTTGCTTGTTTTCTTCCCTTTAACAAATCGCACGCATTAAAGTTATTGATATTTCTGTCTGAGACACTCTATTTTTTTTCCCCTGTCGTTATCCTGGCAACATTGGCAGAGAGTTTTCATGGATTGTGTTTATTTCTGTTCTGTTATTTTATTTCAGAACTCAAAAATTGTATTTTGACAAGATGACCTGTAGGGGTTTAAATCTACCAGGTGTGGAAGAAAACACTAAAATAGAACAGGATTCACACTTGGCTTAATTTATGCTCACCTGCTAGTAACATGTGTACACAGATATACATGTGCATGCATATAGATACAGATATATAGATACATTCATTATATCCCCTTAAAAGTATGTTCAGTAACTGGGGAGGAATGTTCATGGTAAAAAAAAAAAAAACAAAACAAAACAAAAGCACACAGATACAAACTTTGATTATGTGATGTTCTCTTTGTTTTGAAATGTTGAAATGATTTTGTTTCTTATTTCATTTGGATATTTTCCATGAACATATTGGCAGGGTGCATTTTTTCATTCCTGTCTCAATCCAGCATTGAAGGACCATTTTCACAAGGCAGCTGCCTTCAAAACTGTGGTCAGCTTGATTGCTCCTACTGACTTGGCCTGTCACAAACAGCTTTGTCAGGATGAGGTCTGTTGGGGCTGACTGATTATTAATCACAAGTCAAACTGTATGTAGGCAAACAAAGGGTGAATCTTAAAAATTGTTTTGCTTTTTTTTAGTTTGCCTTCACTGGGGTGGCTGTGATTTTTTGGTCAAAATTGGGATCCTCAAGACCTATGTCAAATCTGTGTGTTATATATCACTATATAGGAATGGCTAACTTTCTTACTCTGATCTTTTGCTTCTCAACTGTAAATAAGGCATTTCCAGCTTATAGCTTCAATTATAATGACAATCAAATAAGATAATATCTGTGAGACATGCTAACACAGTGCCTCGTTTAGGTAGCACTTAGTAATTAAACTATTTTTACTGTCATTATTAAGTAGTTGTAGAAAGGAGTTATGCTCATGTAAGTCAAGTTATAAGTACAATGTTTCTTGGTCAGTACCACTCTTCCTTCATTCTCCCCCAGTTTTTACCTTCCATCCCCACCCTCAAAATATTATTTAATAATAATTAACACGATACTAAAATCACCTCCAGTTTATACATTACAAAGAAAATTGCTTTCAATTCTCTTTATTTCCTCCTCAGACTACATAATAATAACAGAACAGCAGTATACTCACCTAGCTCAGGGTGAAAACCACATTAAGATAAGCCATAGCTCAAGTAGCAGATTCCCTAGGTGCTACTCTGAATTAGAGATGCTTCCCAGAGGCATAAAGGCTGTAATTGGTGGGGTAGGGCTGAGGCCTTTCCCATAAGACAATCTTTAGAGTTCTGAGTGATGGCACAGATATGATCTAAGTCATTCAGATGGTTAACAACCGAGCAACAACCACACAAACAAATATACCAACAGAAAAAAAACAAATTTATCTTAGTGATTCATTATATATTACTTTTGGAATACATAATGTAATTGTAAAATATCTTTTAAAATTTTTCTTCAAGGGGCCAGGGATATGGCCTAGTGGCAAGAGTGCTTGCCTTGTCTACGTGAAGTCCTGGGTTCGATTCCTCAGCACCACAAATATAGAAAACGGCCAGAAGTGGCGCTGTGGCTCAAATGACAGAGTACTAGCCTTGAGCAAAAAGAAGCCAGGGACAGTGCTCAGGCCCTGAGTCCAAGGCCCAGGACTGGCAAAAAAAAAAAAAGAAAAAATTATCTTCAAGTAGTTGTACAAAGGGGTTTTAATTTAACATGTGTTTATGAGTACAATACATTTCAATCAATGCCACCCCTTCCATCATTCTCCCCCATCCCTCCCAAGCCTACCCATCCCCCTCAAGTTACTAGGTTCCATTTTCACATATGTATATTATGACTGCACTCACCTGCCATCCCTCTCTCCATTTGTCCTCCCCCATCCCATCATTTTGTTGGAATCCTCTATATAATGTATCTTAAAAGAAGAAAGTGATCAAAGTACCAGGGACAGGGGGGTGTGACCCAATTTTTGGAGCCGCATCAGGAGGTAATGAAACTGATCTATTTCCAGGACATTAGGAAGTATGTATCTAAATTCTAAAGCCAAAATATTTAAATGAAAAGCAAGCAAACAAATAAATGAGGCTTAGATGCTTCCATTGTGCTCACACTAATCTTAAGAGCACTCTGGAAGTAGTTTTCATGAAGAATCACAATCCTTTTTTAAAATTGCTCTTTCAGTAGTACTTCTAATTTACTTAGAACGTTTAAAACCATTTTACAAAACTTTCGGAGAAAATAAACATTATTTAATAATGTATGTCATCTTTGTGTGGTAATCGACCAGTTTTGGTGATCTATCACCTATGTTTGGGAGAACTTTGTGGATTTTTGCTTTTTATTTTTATTTCTTGATGGGTTTACAGGAGCTATTACCAGATGTTCTGATTCTGTTAGTTTTGGGAAGGCCTTGTTAAAAAATTTAGCTGGGCGCTGGTGGCGCACATCTGTAACACTAACTACTCATGAGATTGAGATCAGAGGATCACAGTTTGAAGGCAATTTGAGCAGGGAAGTTCTTGGAGCTCTTGCCTACAATTAACCAGCGAAAAGCCAGTGGTTCCAGTGGTAGAGTGCTAGCCTTGGGCAGAAAAGCTACTCAGTGTAGATCACCTTTACAATAAAAAAAAGAAAAGCTTAGGGGCAGAGCCCAGGTCCTGAGTTCAAGTTGTAGGACTGGCTTAACCAAAAACATTTTTTCCTGAGATATCTATATAAGTACCTTTATTTATCAACAAACTTTAGAACTACAGAGTAATATACAAAACTAGAAATTTATAATGGAAGAACTGAAATTTCCTCAGATTACTAAACTATTCCTACAAAATGGAGGTCTAGAAACTTTTAAGTACCTCACTCATGGGAGTTTTAGTTATCTGAAGTTGTTACCTAAAGTACCATAAATACTTTGGGGATTAGTTAATTCAGTTAGGGAGAAAAATGCATAATAATTCAAACAGTAGGAATGATATTCTAACGCCATGCTGGTTCAGTTTCTAATCCCAGTACTTGAGAGACAGAGGCAGGAGAATTAGGAGTTTGAAGTTAATCTGTGTTTTCTAATGAGTCACAGGCTGACCTGTGCCACACAGTAAGACTATGTCTGCCAAAACAAAAAAATAAGAAAACAACAACAAAGAGAATGTACTTTAGTTTCAACTTCCTGTCATTGGTTGGAATTTCAGGTTCAGTTTCTTTATCACACCAGGTTGAGATGATGCATAATTCCAGGGTTAGCTAGAATGTTTCTGTGGCTGATAAGTGAAGCGGTTGGAGGTGGGACAGGTTGATGATCGTGGCTGACTTCCAGAGCACCATATCATGTCACACATGGTAACCAGAAGTCATGACAGTAGACTATCTGTGCCATTTGGTATTAATAAATGAAGCTTAAAAATCAGGTAATAGGTACACTGTGGCTGCTCTTTTTGTGCTATGTTATGAAATCGTTGATAGTCTCTAATGCCTGTGAGTGAATAATGAGAGTGGGGTTCGTTTATCTCTTACTTCTGGCCTGTACTCATGCTGGGACAACATGTGAAATAAAGTGGACATTTCTTGCTTGACTAAAACACTAGCATTTCAAATTATGGTATAGTTCCCATCCAGGAGTCTGCTTACTTTATCAACTTCTGCATTTGTCTTCTAGAAGTCCTATATTGCCATAGTGCCTTAGTTTGTTTTAAAGTATAAAAAGTTTGAATTAGGATCTGCATCGAGTTGTGTGTATATGCGTATGTGTGTTTATGGCAGGCGAACAATGACCTAGAACATGAAGATGAGATGGAGAATGTATGTGGAGGTGTGCTTTCTGCATTGACTTGCTTATATGTGTAAATCACTTCTACAGATGAGTTCTTTGGTATCATTAGAAATTAATTTGGGGAGAATAAAAGTCTCTCCAATGTCAGGAAGACCCTAGATGTCAAAATATCAGAGAATACAGAAAATCAAAAGTTCCATCCTTGGATTTGGGCACCCTCTCTTGGGATGGTTTTAAGATAGACACTGCCCATGCATATCTCCTGACTACCTTCTTTTCTGTTTTCCTAGTTGATGAACTTCCCTCCAAATTGATTATTCCCTCAGGACAATTTTTTTTTCATTATTGATTGATTGATTGTCCGGCTGAGTGATTGTGCTAGTACTGGGCCTTGATCTCTGGGCCTGAGTACTATCCCTGAGCTTTATTGCTTAAGGGCTTATCTTCTACTACTTGAGCTACACCTCTACTTCTATTTTTTGGCTTTTAATTGGAGATAAGAATCTCATAGACTTTCCTGCCTGGGAATGGCTTCAAATCATGATCCTCAGATTTTGGCCACCTGATTAGTTAGGACCATAGGCATAAGCCACCATTAACTGGCTTGCCAATATTTTATTTTTGAGTTGAGTTCACTGTGTTGCTCAGGCTAGTCCTGAACTCACGGGCCCAAGTGATTCTCGTGCCTCAGCCTCCTGTGTAGCTGGAACAATGAGTACATGCCATTACTCATGGCTAGTTCTATTAACTCTTTTAGGTTATAGAAAAGTTTTTATTGTATGGAGATCCTTTGGCATCATTTCATTGATTTTGTATTGGTTCAATATGGCCTTTCCCACCATGTGTTGATTACCTAGTTAGCTTAGAAAGCAATCTTGTTTGAGAGGATATTTTTTTCTATACAGACAACACCGTATTTAGTATGCACAATTTCCAACTAATATAACTATTTGAACAAATGAAGCATCCTACTTTAGACCACGGAGTCCTCATAAAGTTCTTCATAAAGTAACCAACTGCTGCTGATGACATTAATATGGTAGATCTTGATGGGAGACACTTTTGATGACCCTATAGTTAGCAGAGGATGACTGTGACTTTGTGGTCATATATAAGATCCTAGATACCTTCTTTCTTCATAGATACTTTCACGGGCCACAGGAAAAGAAAGAAGTTCTGGCATATGCCCTCTGCCCAGTCAATGGCCACAACGACAGGTTCATTTTGTGTGCTTTTTCTGGAAGTCCTATCCCAGTCACCATAGCCAAAGACAATTC